>NC_059109.1:106050652-106309568 GCF_020740685.1 Jaculus jaculus
GTTTTGGCACACCTTCCTGTTGCTGTGGTCCATCTTATGTTGGCCAGGGGGTGATGTCCACCCTCTGCTCATGCCATCGTTTTCCCCTGCCATCGTGGAGCTTCCCCTCGAGCCTGTAAGCCAAAATAAAACTCTTTTTCCCAGAAGCTGCTCTTGGTTGGGTGATTTCTACCAGCAATGCGAACCGGACTGCAACAGCAGCCATATGTCCGATGTGAGATCCCCACCGAAGATGTCGTGGAGCTGTCCAGTGATGCCTTTGAGTCCCCCAGGTGCCTATGGGGACATCCTCACATGTGCTCTGTTAGGAAACTCATTGATTCACCAAATTGGGACTTTGGGCAATCTTGCATGGTGTATTGTCTAAGCCCTATCTGGCCTGAAAAGACCTGTTTGCAACTCCCCTGGGAAAAATTTATAAGCCAGTGTCAAAAATTAAGATGAAGGATGAGTTATAGAAAATGCTAATCATAGAATCCAAGGGGAGAGGCCACAGAGTACTTTCTATTGGTCTACTTGTAAATTTCCATCAGCACAATACTGGAACAAAAACAACCCAAATACCTACCAGCAAGGGATGTGATAAGAAAATCAGGACATTTCTGTTGTGGTTTATTTTCTGTGGTGGTTGGAATGTGTGAATGTGAAGTGTTGTCGAGCCTCATGCTCAATCCCCAGTCGGCAGTGTCTGAGAGGTGGATCACTATTGCAGGTCGTGCGCCCCTTACGGACGGACCCTAGGGTTAGTCCAGCCTGCCCGGGTCAGTAGCCAGCTCACTCTTGTGGTTCCTGTCCTGCTGCAGATGGAAGAAGACGTGGGCTGGTTGCCTGCTCTGCCATGCTTTCTCCCCCATGATGAAACTTCCCCTCAAACTGTAAGCCTGAAGTAAGTAAGCTGCTTCTAGTTAGGTGTTCTGGCCCACTAACGGGGCGGTAACTGCTACATTCCCTAGCAATGGAGATGTAAAAACTAAATGTATATGTAGAAATGAAGATTAATCTCAAAACCATGGGGCTGGAGAGATGGTTCAGCAATTAAGGTGCATGCTTGCAAAGCCTGACCACCTAGGCTCAATTCCCCAGTACCCACGTAAAGCCAGATGCACAAAGGCACATGTATCTGGAGTTTGTTTGCAGTGACTGGAGGCCCTGGCACACCCATTCCCTCTCTGTGTCTCTCTTCTCTCCATGTGTTTTTGCATGAAAATAAAAAAAAAATATTTAAAAAAAGCACAGTATCATGCATACTAAAGAAGTGAATTTCAGAATAACACATACAAGCCATTTAAACCCACAAATGTAACAAGCATAATTGTGACTATAATGGTGTTTTTTCCTTCAATTCTCACAATTGATTTTACAACAGCATCAGGAGCAACATCTTGGTCTTGCTCAACACATAGCTGTGTGCTGAAGTCTCTTTAGTGTGGATGGTAGTATTAAAGACATCTTTAAGAAAGATGTCACACAGACATGCATACAATGGAGGATACTGACTCAAAATTATGCCTCAGAAGAGTGTGAGTCACCTTTTACTAGCCTGTCTTTTTATGATTCCTCAAAGTACAAGCCCCATTGCAAGTCACTTTTCTTTGGAGACCGAGATACTTTGTGGAGAAAGCATATTATCCTGAAAAGACCTCAATCAATGTGACACTTGTATGTGTACTGAGGTCCATCGGCAGACTGATAAACACAGAAGCTGGAAAATTTAACAAATTTTTAGTCATTAACCCCAGGAGGATGGCCTTGACACTCAAGTGCTGGTTATCATCACTCAGTGGGAAGAGCATTTGTTGCGCAAACACGAGGGCCTGAGACTGCATGTGTGCCATCCTCAGGACCTGCTTACAAAGTGACTCGTGGCCCTGCGTGCCTGTATCCCCCAGTCCTGTCTTGTGAGGTACAGAGGCAGGACAGTTGTTGGGGCCCACTAGTCAGCCAGTTAAAAAAACTGCAGCTCTCGGTTCTGAGAGACTTGTCTCTATTAATGTGAAAGGGTGATACGGGAGGTACCAGAAATTCCCCTTGGGCCCTTTATGTCTATGCACAAAACATGCACATCTACACACACACACACACACACGTGTGTGTGTGCATACATGAAACAAAAAGAACAAAGGGCCAAAAAACAATGCTCATACTCTTTCCACAAAGGTTAGAAAACATTATCTCCAATGAGTACAAACAAATTTTGGTCCTTGAGAGGCCTAGAGTGTTCTTTGTCTGTGTAGCTGCATTAAGCCATTCGCATGTATTATATGCACATCTGTGTTGTGTTATGACCCACAGTGAAAGAAGTGCACTAACCTTTCTATGGTGGTATCTTCTGTCAACGCCACAACTCCTGGCTCTCCAGAGCCTTGGAGGAATCAAGCCCAGTATGCGGGACACTACAGTGATTCAACAGTGACCGTCAGCATGCATGTAGCCTCTGCAAACCTGAGATGAATTTTTTTCTTGAAATGTGAATAAAAATAAACCTCATTATTAAATTATAATTCCACATGTAACTATAATGTAAGTTCACAAAACACTATGTTCAGTATTGGGATTAAGTATAAGATGATAATACGTACATCTCACAATTGTTACCTACAACTCCAAAACCTTTTAGAGAATGCAGAATGTTCTCCTTGAGAAATGATGATCACTATATATTTAGGGGGCCTCCTGTTTATAGGCATATACAATTTTTCCTAATTAAAAAGTTCCATCTTGGAATTTTTCTTTTGTAAATCTGCACCGCACAGAGCTGTTTCAAAAGTTGCATCTTGGAAGATCTTTACAAGTCATCCAATTTCCCCTGCTCTTGAATTCTCTCATGTATGATGAGGCAAAGAGGAAATTTAATCACTCCACAGAAAAGATTGCCCACAAAGATTTGTAGATAAAGAAAATAAGAAAGTTGTCAAAAAAAAAAGGAAAACCTTATCCTTTTCTCCATGGTCATGATCAATATTTGTCACCTCTTTTCATAATGGCTTGTCATACCAAATTTGTCTTCCCCTAAAAAATGAGAGGCCACTGGCTCTCAGACATATTCTTAAATCATTATGCAAGACAGATGTAGTGGGGGGAGGGGACTTAACAAGGTTGCACAGGAAAGATGTAATGTTTGATAATGGCATATTTATGGTAGCTAAGACCACCTCAGGATGCTGAGGCAAGGATGGAGAGAATAAGTAACCTAACCTTAAAAAAAAAAAATGCAGGCTGGAGAGATGGCTTAGTGATTAAGCACTTGCCTGTGAAGCCTAAGGACCTTGGTTTCAGGCTCAATTCTCCAGGACCCATGTTAGCCAGATGCACAAGGGGGCACACGTGTCCGGAGTTCATTTGCAGTGGCTGGAGGCCCTGGCGTGCCCATTCTCTTTCTCTATCTATCTATCTATCTATCTATCTATCTATCTATCTATCTATCTATCTGCCTCTTTCTCTCTGTGTCACTCTCAAATAAATAAATAAAAATGAACAAAATTTTTTTTAAAAACCATGCAATTAAAATGTATGTAATTCATGAAAGAGAAATGGCCAGGGAACTTTTAGTCTTAAAGTAGTTATAAGCTATCTTAAATCTTAGGTTAGTAAGACCAATAAGAACAAAAAAAATATCAATAACATACAGTACACTGTTATCTAAAGGAGTTGTTTGATGACTCAAAACAAGATCGAGTTCAGTGGTGGGGCACTTGCCCAGCTTGTGCCCGGCTTGTGGTCTGATCTCTAATACGGCAGAAAGAGGAGGCAGGCGGGGCAACAAGCCTCCACTGACAGTAGCTCTGCATAAGCCAAACACCCTGAAGGACACCCTCCAGTAATTGATAGATGGCATAGATGCATATCTACCCTAGGATAACTTGTTACAAAGCAAGAGAGTGATGGGGACACTGAGGTGGTTTGCTATGGGTACTAGGGAAGTCCCTTGTAAAGGCTACTCTAATGCAAGTAAAATACAACTTTCTGTGAACCAAAGTCATCCAAGAACCAAAAGAATCATGGAAGTGGACAGCTGTTTGAAAGAAAATTAGTTTGGGGCTTCAAGAAGTCAGAAGACAACACTGACTGGGAATAGCATCTGCACGTTGTATGAGGTTAATATAAGTATTTGTCAAATAAATGAAGTGAATTAGATGGGGTGATCTATATGCTGTGAGGGAGCCACAAGACTGAGCTGGCTCCTGCAAGGGGGAAGCTGGGATTTGTCACTCCAAAGCCCCACTCCCATGAAACACCTCCTGCAAGACTCGACCTCCTAAAGGCCCAACAACTTCCCCAGATTTCTACAGGAGACCTTGGGGGACATTTCATTCAAATCAGCACAAAGGTTGACTAGCTGTGGGACTGTCCTTGATGCAGGTTTTTGTGGATGGTCCATGTCTGGGACAGGAGTTCATGGTGGCACTCCATAACCCCAGTAAACTCCTTGGCTCACTCAGCATGGTGAGCATGGTGGAATCCTTTCTTTGGTTTATTGGCACCCTTTCTACCTGAGGTGAACATATGTTCCTTCACATCTCACCAGGCAAAGTCACACAACAAAGAGGTAGCTGGGCAATCCGTGAATCCGTGGTCCAGTCAATTCACACAGGTTAATCATCACACTTGCGGTGTATCAGATGGTGTTCTGCAAAGAATGAAGAAGTTGGCGCTGGATCCAGGATGGTCTGATGGTGAGTGAGGAAACTGAATCACAGAACCACCACCGGTGTTTGTTCATCAGTGAGTATTTCCTTTTTATTTATTTTATTTTATTTCTGAGATTGGGGGAGGGAGGGAGAGAATGGGCACACCAGGGCCTTCAGCCACTGTGGGCAAACTGCAGACTTGTATCACTATGCAGTTGGCTCATGTGGGACCTGGAGATTAGAACATGCATTCTTAGGCTTCACAGGCAAGCACCTTAACCACTAAGCAGTCTCTCCAGCCTGAGTCCTGTCTTTTAAAGCCTATGCAGGCTGTTCAATATTCATTCCCAAAGGAGACCCTGTCATTCATTATCAAGGGGTTCAGCAACAGTTACCTTGCTGCTGGGACAAAACACACAACCAGAATTCCGGCTTACAGTTTTGAGAGGAAGTGTAATTACGGTGGAGAAAGCAGGCAGGACCAGAGAGCCTGTGGCACATCTTCTCTTCAGCCAGCAGCCGGGAGGAAGGAGACAGCGAGCTCTGTGCTGCAAGCAGGGCATAAAGAGCTACAGAGAAGAGGACACATGTCCCGTTTATCCCATTATGGGCACTTGAGAGCACAGATGTTCAGAGCTGCCCACACACATATGGTCATTGTGATAGCCTAGATAGACCATGATTTTGTATATTCCAGTTTTCATGCAAAAAGGAACATATCTGTGAACAAAGTACCAGTGTTCACATCTTCTTAGCCCATGTTCCCCATGAAGCTGACACTCTGGAATTAAAGTAAACAAGTGGTGGAGGGGGGGGCGGCAATTGACACCACTGGGCCCTCAGGACAAGGTCTGTTGCCTTACATCTCTGTGTGTGACGTGACACAGCGGGAGGAGACAGAGAACCTAGAGAAACTGTACCCTCAGCAGACGTGTGCTGCAACGATCTGTACAAAGATCCATACAGTTCAAGAAATGGACGTTCTTTGTGACCTGTCCTTCCAGACTGGAGATGGACCCTTCCTGATGCTGCTAAAACCCATCAAGAAATCCAAAGAGGTCAAAAGAAAATATGAAAAGAATTAAGAACGCTGGTGGTGCGTGAGTAGTTCTGGCATTCAGGAGGAGGAAGCAAGAGGAGGGAAGGGACTACACGGGGAGAGCTTGACTCAGCAGACAGGCCGAGGAGGGGGAGGGAGGGATTAAAACCCAAGTGACAGCACAGTAACATTATACTAACTGACACGACTGTCATTGTGCTTCCCCGCGTCACCAAGTCTGTTCCATTCGTCTGGTCACTCTAAGCAGCCACTGCAGGCCAGGCACAGTCCTAAGCACTGAAGCCCCGGTGCATGAACTCCAGTGAATTTTAAATTTCACAGCACAGCTTCTTCCATCAATTCTGCACACCTCTATTTTTATAAAATTACCCTCCAATCAGCAGGTGATGAGCCTATCTTCTAACGGTGTAGGGGAGTGGATGCTATCCCATGCCTGAGTTCCACTCTCCCCTCTGGAAGGCTTCTTAATCTCTTTGAGGGCAGTCAGTGAGCTCTAAATGAAATTATGGGGACAAGTAAAAGGAAAAAAAACCAAAAAGTTTTAACTGGCTTCCTCTGATCTCCTGTTGTGAGTTGTCACCCAGTAGGCAGCTTGTCAGTTGTGGATGCTAGGCAACCCTGAGCAAGAAGGCAAAAGTGTCTGCCCATTCTTCTCTCTTGTTGCTTGAGTCACTTGGAGTCTGTGGCTGATGGCCGGTTCTGCCTGACCCTTGATGCCTATCTGGGATGCTCTGTGTATTCCCAAAAATAACCTCTCTCTTCAGCGTCTAGCTGTCTCATTAGCATGTTATGGATAGAACTTTAGCCCTCATCCAGTGCTCTTGCTATGACCTTGCCAGAGGGACTCAAGGGGTCCCAACCAGGGTCCGGATCTCCCCATGCCCTGTTCTATATCGCAAAGAAGCCTGAGAGTCAGAGTGGAACAAATAGATCTCCTGCATTCACCTTGGCCACTTCCCTCCTCAGGCTGTCTTCAATCCTCACAAGCCCATGGTGGCTCTGAGGACAGGCAGCCCACATACAGCTGTGTGCTTTCAGGCTGGCCATTTGCTCTCTGAGTGCCTGTTTCTTCATCTCTACTGTGAAGATAACACTTCTAACCATATGCACGCACATGCACACACACACAATGCACAGGCCAGAGGACACCTTGATGTCATCCTCAGTAACAATGTCTAACTTTTTAAACAAGGTCTCTCACTGGCCTGGAAACCACCTAGTGAAGCTGTCGTAGTTAGCCAGGGCATTTCCAGGGATCCTCCTGTCTCCACTCTGTGATGGGATTAAGAACACACACCACCACATCTGGATTTTGACATGTGTACTGGGGAAATAACTCAGGTCCTCAAACAAAAACTTTACCAGTTGAGCCATCTCCCCACCCTTCTTTCTGGCCATATAGAAAGAACTTGGGGTGTTGGAGAGATGGCTTAGTAGTTAAGGCACTTGCCTCTGTGGCCTAAGGACCCATGTTCAACTCTCCAGATCCCACATAAGCCAGACTCACAAGGTAGCACATGCGCACAAAGCAATTCGTATGTCGAGTTGACTGCAGGGGCTAGAGGTCCCCTGCTGTGCCATTTCTCTCTCTCCTCTCTCTCTCTCTCTCTCTCTCTCTCTCTCTCTCTGTCTTTCTCTCTCATGAAAAAGCCAGCCTGTTGGGCTTGCCTCAAAACAATTTAAAAAACAAACAAACATGGGAGCACATGTGGCTTCAAGGAGCTTTATCTAGAGGTCACTGAATGTCCTTATTCTTTGAGCCTGGCATAAGACTCACAGGGTCAGAGCAATATGTTCAATGTCGTGTCTCTGGTGGGCTAGGAAAAGTCCTAGATTGAGTACATCTTGCAGGTGACAAGTACCAGGGTTTATATTGGCTACTCAGAGCAACATTCAATGTGCACAGCTTCCCAAAGAAGAACTTGTCATTCTGAGCCCGTCACACACTCCAGGTAGGGCCAGCATCTCCTACAGGATGCCCTTGTGCTTCTCTGGAGACTTAGAGAATGGCCTCCTGCCTTGAGGAGCAAGCCTTCCTGCTTTTCCATGGCACTTAAGATGTTTTTCTTGGCCTGGGCTATTGCTAACATCTCACAGCACATCCTCTTTCTACCCTACTGGTCTTCTTCCAAGCCTTACTCATGCTGGGGAGGCTCCTGCCTCAGGGCCTTTGCAGGAGTCTCTGCCTTTGCTTGGAACACATATCCATGGTGCGCCCTCTGGAAGAGGCTTTAACTCACTGCTGTGGGGTCACATTTGAAACCTTCTCAATTCTAGTTAATGCATCAGCCCTTCAAGCACTCTATCCTCTGCCTGCCTTTTCTTTATAGAAGAGTGCCAACTCGTGGTTGCTTGGTTGACTCAGCCTAGAGTTGTCACTACACCAGGACCTGCATTTTTGCCTCTCTTTAATTGCTGTCTTTCCAGTGCCCTGAATTATGACTGGCATACCCAAAGTGCTTAATAAGCCTCTGCATGTGTGGTTCCCCCTGACCTGCTCTTCCCTGACCTTCCCTGCTCCCGCACCCTAACTTCTATTCATCTCTCACAAGGAAGAAGCAGGGGTCCCTTCCTTTTGGAAGTCTGTCCTTACCCCTTCCCCAGGGAACAGGGCATCACCACTTAGGTCCTTCCAGCAGAACAGTCGACACCAATGAGGTTTTACACAGAGTACAAACTTACCCGACACCCTTCTGGGGATGTGGCTTATCTACAACAGTAAGAAGCATTCAGTAAAATTGCGCCATTGTTGGACTCACGGCTAGGCACGCTTCCTGCACCCCAGGCCTCTGCCAGCATCCCAAAGCCTCACCCACAGCCTTCCTCCACAGAAGGCCTGAGTGGCATTCATCCTTACATTCCCAACACAGAACACAGACTCTGGCAAGGAGCAGTGCAAATAACTCACTCAGATGATGACAGGCAGCCATGGACCCACTGGAGCTTTATGTCATCTTGGGAGTTTTAGTACTTGGGGCAGAACGGTCCTTGGCTGGGGGGTCTGATGTGCTGTGAGTGACGAGCCACCTCCCACTCAGGCACCAGTGATGACCAAATGCTCCAGGGAAGCCCTGCCACTGTCGACCACCACTGCTCTAGGTGTTCACTGTGAATTAACTGATTTCCACAGCAAGAACAAGCAGTTCTGTGATTAAACCAACTCAACAGATAGGGAAAGTGAGGGTCAGAGGCCAGAGACTCTGGATGTCACATGGGAGGAGCTCGGGGGCAGCAGCAGGAATGGCCCAGAGGTGGAAATCCACAGGTCCTCGTGAGACTGACAGTGCAGTGATGACCTCGGCTCAGACAACCAAGAAGTCATCAGAGGTGATGCTCTCCTAGAAAGCAAAGGTAGGGAAGAAGGACAGGGAGTGCTCAAGAGAAGGCCTGTGATATAAAAGAAGAGAACTGAGAGCGAGTTTCATAAGGATATGAGCTCACAGCCATGACTTAAAGGAAGTTCAGGAGAAAGCCTCACAGCTACCTGTGGCAGATGCTTGTGCAAAAGCCCTGGGGCAGGAGCACCCCAGCATGCCTGAGCATTGGTAGAAAGACCTGAGATATTGAGCGACAAAGTGCACTGAAGTGGCAGGAAAAGCCAGGCCAGTGAAGTCTTGGATGCCATGGAAAAGCAGGAATGCTGTTCTTGAAGGTGACAGATCGCTGTGAATCCCCAAGGAAGTACACCAACAAACACCCTTGACGAGCCGCTGGCACTGCCTGGCTAGTGTGACAGGCTCGGGGAATACCAGCTACTTTCTGGCTCTGCGTTCATACAATGAACCACCAGTGAGTAAGACATGAACGAGGATGAGGGGATGGGATTATGGATACAAGGTTTTATTATACCCAGTGCTACACAGATCATTAGTTCAACTCCATCTAGCCGTTGACAACCGTTGTTCTTTGTAGCCCCATTGGTGGTGGAAACTAAGGCACAGGAGCCCCCACCTCAACGGAGGCAGAGCAGGTGGAACTGAAACCTGGTTAGTCTGACTCCTCAAGCTCATGGCTGGGGCATGGGCATGGACAAAACCCCTATGCTTTGCACCTTGCAAACCCATGCCACCCTTCCTCACTGGCATTTTCCTACCATGTGAGCCACAGTGCTGTTCCCCCTTCTGAACTAGCTCCTCTGCTCCTCACTGTCAGTGTGGCTGGCAGGCATGTGGGGGCGCATGTCAGGGCCACCCCCAAGGTGAGCTTCCTAACTAGGGCAGCCTTTCTCTCTATGAAACCTGGCTCCACAGGGAGCTGTGTGAGATCTTATGTCATCTTAGAGTAAGAGCCTCTTCTTACAAAAAGATTAAAAAAAAAAAAAAAAAGAACTGCAAAGCACCCTCCTTGGTTTTCTCTCTCACAGTAGTCACCAAATTAAAGATGGTGTTTTCCTGAGGTGATTCCTGACACAAATGTTCTGTGCTTAAAATAAGGATGTGGTCTTCCCACAGTCAGTCTAGATCCACACTGCCAAGGTTCCTTCGGAGACTGTAGGTCATGGCCTGCTGTGATTGGTCCAGTCCATGTTCTCTATGAGCTCAGATGGGTGGGGCCATTGTGAGGCAGCACCTGTGAGCACATATAAGGGGGCCTGGAGGGCCCTGGATTTGTCCGGGCCAATAGAGAGGAGAGAGAGGCGAGAGAGAGAGAGAGAGAGGAGAGAGAGAGAGAGAGAGAGTGGACCCGGACTGAGGAGAGTTAGTGGGGAGATTTTTGCGCATTATTGAGAGGAGAGGAGAGGAGAGGAGAGGAGAGGAGAGGAGAGGAGAGGAGAGGAGAGGAGAGGAGAGGAGAGGAGAGGAGAGGAGAGGAGAGGAGAGGAGAGGAGAGGAGAGGAGGAGGAGCAGGAGAGGAGGAGGAGGAGGAGAGGAGGGGAGGAGAGGAGAAGGAGGAGGAGGAGGAGGAGAGGAGGAGGAGGAGGAGAGGAGGAGAGGAGGAGAAGACAGGAGAGGTTTTTTTTTTGGTTTTTGCTTTTGCCTTTTAACTTTATTTTTTTGGCTCTTTGGATTTACTTTCTGGTTCGTTTTCTTTCTATAGACTTTGTGGTGGGATTTTTGTTTTATTCTAGCTTGGTTTTCAGTTTTGACTTTTATTTTGATTTTTTATTTTACTTTATTTTGTTAACTACATCTCTTATTTCCTTTTTACTTTTATCTTTATTTTTATTCTTTTACTTTTGGCTTTTTGCCTTTTAATTTTATTTTTTTGACTCTTGAATTTGCTTTCTGGTTTGTTTTCTTTGGGTAGACTTTGGTGTGGGATTTCTTTTTTATTCCAGCTTGGTTTTCAGTTTTGATTTTTATTTTGATTTTTTATTTTACTTTCTTTTGTTAACTACATCTCTCATTTCCTTTTTACTTTTATCTTTATTTTTTGTTCTTTTGCTTTTGGCTCTTGCCTTTTAGCTTTATTTTTTTGGCTCTTTCAAATTTACTTTCTGGTTCATTTTCTTTGGGTAGACTTTGGTGTGGGATTTCTTTTTTATTCCAACTTGCTTTTCAGTTTTGACTTTTATTTTGACTTTTTATTTTACTTTCTTTTGTTAACTACATCTTTCATTTCCTTTTTTACTTTTATCTTTATTTTCATTCTTTTGTTTTTGGCTTTTTGCCTTTAAACTTTATTTTTTTGGCCCTTTGAATTTAATTTGTGGTTCATTTTCTTTGGGTAGTCTTTGGTGTGGGATTTCTGTTTTATTACTGATTGGTTTCTAGTTTGGATTTTTATTTTGACTGCTTATTTTACTTTCTTTTGTTAACTACATCTCTCATTTCCTTTTTACTTTTATCTTTATTTTCGTTCTTTTGTTTTTGGCTTTTTGCCTTTAAACTTTATTTTTTTGGCCCTTTTAAATTTACTTTCTGGTTCATTTTCTTTGGGTAGTTTTTGGTGTGGGATTTCTGTTTTATTACTGATTGGTTTCTAATTTGGATTTTTATTTTGACTGTTTATTTTACTTTCTTTTGTTAACTACATCTCTCATTTCCTTTTTACTTTTATCTTTATTTTCGTTCTTTTGTTTTTGGCTTTTTGCCTTTAAACTTTATTTTTTTGGCCCTTTTAAATTTACTTTCTGGTTCGTTTTCTTTGGGTAGACTTTGGTGTGGGATTTCTGTTTTATTGCAACTTGGTTTTCAGTTTTGACTTTTATTTTGGCTTTTTATTTTACTTTCTTTTGTTAACCACATCTTTCATTTCCTTTGTTACTTTTATCTTTATTTTCTTTCTTTTGTTTTTGGCTTTTGGCCTTTAAGCTTTATTTTTTTGGCCCTTTTAAATTTAATTTCTGGTTCGTTTTCTTTGGGTAGTCTTTGGTGTGGGATTTGTTTCATTACTGATTGGTTTCTAGTTTGGGTTTTTATTTTGATTGTTTATTTTGCTTTGTTTTGTTAGCCACATATTTCCTTTATCTTTTACTTTAACATTTTATTTGGTATTGCTACGATGTCTCGGGCTAAGGAGACCCTGTGGTCTCAGTACGAGGACCTCGGCCTCCTGGGCATGGGGACCTTCTCGAAGGTCCAAAAGGCTCGCCACCGCTTCACAGGAGTCGTGGTGGCCATCAAGACCCTGGAGAAGCGGCAGAGGGTTCACGCACTTTCACAGGAGGTGGAAGTAATGAAGATGCTCGACCACCCGAACACCCCGTTGCTCTTTCAGATAGTTGACACGAAAGACAACATCTACCTGGTAATGGAACTGTGCCACAGAGACCTGATGGAGGACATCTACTGGAACGGCTGCTTGCAGGAGGACGAGGCCCGATGGATTTTCAGACAAATCTTAGACGCCATCTCTTATTGCCACAGCCACAGAATCGTACATCATGACATCAAACCAGATAACATCATGGTGGATGAAAGAGGCAAAGTCACAGTCATAGACTTCGGCCTGGCCACCAGGTTTTTGCCAGGACAAATGCTCACCAGGTACTGTGGGACTTACAAGTACATGCCTCCAGAAGCTATCCTGAGACAACCATACGACGGCCCTAAAAAGGACATGTGGTCTTTGGGGGTCCTTCTTTTCTTTATGGTAACCAGGACCATGCCTTTTAACGGTAATACACTTATGGAACTCAAAGAGGAGATCATCAAAGGGCAGTACAAGTTACCTCAAGGCCTCTCAGAAGAATTAAAGGACCTCATTAGGCTTTTACTAACTGTAGATCCACAACAGAGGCCAACCACAACGGAAGTGATCAACCACCCTTGGCTCGAGCAGGGCCAAGGGGGTTCAGACAATCCTCAACCCCTCCCCAGACAACTGGACACGGACATCATATCTGCCATGGAATTCATGAATTTTGACGCACATGACATCGTCGAAGCTATCCGGAAACGTAAATACGACAGAACGATGGCTATGTATCTTTTGCTAAAATACCAAGCACAGTGCAGGATGGGGGACACGGCTGCAGACAAGCCTGTCTTCCCGGGAACAACGCCTTTCCCCACCCCCACTGACCGTGTCGCCTTCCCTGTGTCCCCCAAGATGAGACACCCCGCGCCTGTGTTTCGGACACTGTCCTCGGGGTTAGCGGCCCAGGAGCAGCCTGAGGATGAGCAGCAGGCAGAGCCTAAGGAGATCAGGACTGCCAGTCTACCCAACCTGCACATATCCTGGCCCAGTGCCAAGCGGAGTCCCCAATGTCGTCGCCTGGCGAACATCTCTGCAGGGGACACTGAACCCTCGAACCGGGGCCTGTGCAGCTGCTTGAAGGCCTTGCGCAGCAGGATCCAAGGCTGCCTGAGGAGACTGTTCCACCGCAGGCGTGCCCGGGACCTCCACCTCTTCCAGAAGCGCGTGTCTCCCCAGCAAGCGGTGGTTATGCCTGAAGACGGTGAAACCCCTGTCACCCCAGAAGACACGAGCATGTGTATTCCGTGTGTGTGTGGCCGAAGAGGCAAGGTCCGACCCTCCTGAGCAGTCGTCATGTGGCACTCTTCCGCAAGCTCCCCTCTCCTTGCTGCTCCTGCGTCCTCCTCCTGCTTCTCCCAGAGCCTGGACAGAATACACTTGCATTGATGTCAACCATTCAGTATGTGGTGATTTTGTTAATGTGTTTCAATCTCTCTAACCTATATAGGTGAAAGCAGGCAGCTAAAACAAGTCATAATGACACTTTATAAGCAGTAAAGGAAGGATGGCATGGGTGTTCACAGGGGCCAAAGCTGGCCTTGTCAGTGGGTGTAGATTTGACCCCCCTTGAAATGCCACGTCTCCTGATGTCCCTGGTCACGCACCATGGAAGCATAGGGCCATGTATACCCCCTCCCCAAAGGTTCCTTTTTCTGTTGCTGGCACTGATGCCAAGGGTTGTCCATGCTAGTCAAGTGCACTTCCACTGACCTCTGTGTTGTGTCAAGAACCCCAGACCCTTCCTCTGCCTCTCACCTGATTTAGAATTTCAGTCCCTCATCCTGGATCACACCTGACTTCCCCCATGATACCTTCCCTCTACCTCCACCCAGACTCTGGCTTATGAGTGGGGTCCCTTTGAAGATCAAGGGGAACATTTGAGCTAAAATGTGTCCTTTTGTGGGTCTACTGAAAAAGCCTAGACAAAGGCAGCATGGAGTCGTTTGGCTTCTCTCCAAGGTCAGGGGACATCCATGAGGGCTGTCTGCACAATGCGTTCTAAAAATCAGAATAAGTATGGCATGGGGCTCCAGCAGCTTTCTCTATTCAAAACTTAATCCTAGAAGATGGAACCTTTGTCATTGAGTAGGCTCTGCACAGCAGGTTCAAAACACCGAGAGAAACAACTACAAGGAGGAAAGAAGTACTTTAGCTCATGGACCCAGAGGTTTCCATCTCTAGTCACTTGTTTCTGTTGTTTCTGGGCTCTCATGAGACAGAACCTCATGGCACCATGCATGTGGCAGAGCAAAACAACCTACCTCATGATATGCAGAAAGTCCAGACAAAGAGGGGAAGTGGCCCATGAGGTCAAGCTCCCAAGAACTTACTCCGTTCTTTGAGGGTCTGCCTCCTACCTGTGCACTGCATGGCAGGCCATCATATTATGAAAAGGCTCCAACCCTTCAAAGATCACTGAGATTCCAGCACTGTTGAGGGTGTCCTCCAGGGCCACAAGGTTAGGTATCAGCAAAGCCCTGACTGAAGTCCCCACTGCTGGCTTCAGGGCCCCATGCTCACCAGGAGGCAGTGGTGGCCTCACAGGCATTTTACCCAAACCCAGTATTCACATGGAGGTCGGAGGACAACCTCAGACATTGATTTGTAGCTTCCACTATTGTTTGTGCAGTCTCTCATTGTTGCCTCCTGCATTTGCCAAGTTAGCTGTCCTGTGAGGTTCCAGGGGATTAGCCTAGGATTCCAGACACACACCGGTACCACCTCCAACTTTATGTGGGTGCTGGGAATGTGAACTCAGGTACTCGTATCTGTTCCTGAACAGCAAGTACTTTATCCACCAAGCCATCCCATCATCTCCTCAGCACAGCACTGCCACTTCAGGATGGATACTGTCACTCCTTCACAGTCTCCACTTGGAAAACAAACAGCAGAGCCGCATCCCACCCTGAGACAGAAGCCAGGGCCGAATTCCTATGCAAAGCGACAGCTTGGAGGTCTACTTGAAAGGAAAGGGATGAAGGTAATCAGGTGCTGCTGGTCTTGCCCAGCGTGTCTCTCCAGAAGTGCCACTGTCAGGTACACGAAGCAACTGAGTCTGTCTCATGTCATGTGGCAGCATGGCGTCCACACTGAGAGGATATTGAAATTTTTCTGTCAGTCTTGTCCTTCGGTGTGCGAGAGAACAGCAGAGTGGCTTGTCTTGGAGGAGAATGTCAGAGCAGAGTGTGGACACGTGGGAAGAAAGAGGAACTGGGCAGATGAGCATTCAGACGCGCAGGCGAACAGGAGTCCCCTCCCTGTCGTGGCCAAGCTGTTAGCCTCCGCCCAGCACAGCCGTTCAGTGGAGACCCAGGAAGAAGGGCACTGCCAGAGAAAAGAATCCAAGGTGCCAGGCCCAAGTGTCCCTGTGTATATGCATTCTTATACAGAATCCTTAGCCTCTCTGTGCCTCAGTTTCTTCCTTACAAATGCAATGCACAGCATTGCTGGGAGACTTAAATCAGTGTTATGGCTTGGATCTGAAATGTACCTCTAAGGTTTGTGTGTCTAAGGATTGTCCCCAACACAGCACTGTTCAGAAGTGGGGCTTTGGGGTTACTGATTTGATCATAAGGGCTCTGATCTCATGAATGGGCTTTTAATGGATGGGCTTGGGGAGGTAACAGAAATTTAGAAGGTGGAACTTAAAGGGTCTTTAAGGGAATGGGTCTTTAGAGGGTATAGCTTTGCCCCGGCCTCTTCCCTCTTCTTCTCAGAGAATTCTGGGTCTTAGGAGATGAACAGCTTGGCTCTACCCATTCCCTGCATGATGTTCTGGTGCACCAAAGGCCCAGAGGCAACAAAGCCTGATGGTTAGAGCCTGAACTCTTGAACCAAAATGAAACTTTCTTGTTTTACATTCTTTCACTCAGGTATGTTTCATGGCAACAAAAAACTACTACAGAAAATGCATTGCAATAGAATTGCTGCCACCTCAAGGCCAGCCTGAGCTACCCTGTGAATCCCTGTTTTATTAAAAAAAAAAAAAAACAGAGAGAGAAAGGTAGTATTAATTAACAATTGATCCCTGATGGCATGTGTAGTGTCTAAATAAAAATTTCTCCACAGTCTCATGTGTTTTGAATGTTTCATCATTAGCTGTTGGCAATTTGGGAAAGTTGTGGGGCCTTTGAGAGACGGAGTCTTGCTGGAGGGGGTTTGTATTTGGGGGTGGCCTTTGGAGTAATATAGCCCAGCTCCAAGCTCAGCCTTTGGGCTACTTGCTATCGGCTGATGTGACAGCATGTGAGCCCAGCCTCTGCTCTGCCATGCTTTCCCCATCCGTATGAAGCTTCCCCTTGAAGACTGTAAGATGATATAAAGTCTTTCCCTACACAAACTGCTTTTGATTGTCCCAGCAACAGGAAGGTAGCTTCTACAGTATGTAAGGGCTCTGGGTGAGATCGCTTTCTTATAAGGGTGTGTGTGGGAATGGGCAGTCTAAGACTACAGAGTCTTAGACTCAAATCTGCCTGGAGTCCAGCCTCAGCACTGCCCCTGCACGTGCCAAAGCTCATGAAAGCCATATGACTATGCTGACTCAGTCTCCTGATCTCTCAGATGGCATAAGCAGCATGCCCTGCCTCACTGGTGGTCACAGAGTAAGGAAGACAGTATTTATAGTGTCCTTTCATAAGAAATACTGTTTAAATGTTACTGTTATGATGAGATTTAAGAAATATTTAACAGTGTAGTGATTCTCTTGCCTCAGCCTCCTTAGTGCTGGGATTGTAGGCATGAGCCACTACACCCAACAACACTGCATTTTAAAGACATAAAGCTATAGTCATGCCATGGGTGATCTATTTTATGGTTAGGGCTTTAAGATGTAGTAAACCACCCCAATGGTGCTGGTGGCAGCAGGTCTCAAAGTTGTAGAGCATGGTGACTATAGATAAGGAGGCTATTTTCAAAAATGTTCAAAGGCTGGATTAGTGTTCTTATTTTTAAAAGGTAACTAGGTGAGGGAGTGTTGCAGTCAGGTTCACATTGCTGGTAGCAATCATCCAACCAAGCGCAGCTTTTGGGGGGAAAAAAAGGTTATTTTGGCTTACAGACTCTAGGGGAAGCTTTGTGATAGCAGGGGAAAACGATGGCATGAGCAGAGGGTGGACATCACCTCCTGGCCAACATCAGGTAGACAATGGCAACAGGACAGTGTGACAAAGACTGGCAAGGGGAAACTGGCTATAACATCACAAGCCTGCTCCTAATAATACACTGCCTCCAGGAGGCATTAATCCCCAAACCCTTATCAGCTGGGGAGCTAGCATTCAGAACACCTAAGTTTATGGGAGACACCTGAATCAAACCGCCACAGGAAATATGCATGTTACTTAGCTATGTTTGGTCATTTAGAATACATATGCATATTTCAAAGCATCATGCTGTTTATTATACATGCATGCCACTTAGTTTGTCAACTAAAACAATAGGGACAGAGCATGTGGCTCAGTTGGTAGAGCACTAGCCTGATATGTACAAAAGCCTGAATCCATTCCCCAACCCAGTATCAGGTGTGACAGCACACACCTGAAATCCCAGGACTTGGTAGGTGGAGGCAAGAGAGTCATGACTTCATGGTTATCCTCAGCAAATAGCAATTTCAAGGTCTGTCTCAAGAAGTAAATAAATAAAGACTCCAGAAGTGGATCAGCGGTTAAGACTAGCTGTCACACAACCATGAGGGCCTGAGGCCATCTGACTTTGATCCCTCAACACTCACATGAACAGGTGGGCATGATCATATGTGACTGCAACCCCAGTCCCATAAGTAGGGCCAGAAATCAGAGAATCACTGGGGCTCGTGCAAACTATAGCTAGTTCCCAGTTTGGAGAGAGTCTGTCTCAAGGAACTAGGGGGATAAGCGATAGAAAAGGACATCCAGCATGCTCCTCTGGCCACCACACACATGCACATGAAGGGCATGCATCTGCACAGACCACCACCACACAGAGAGAGTGAATAAATAAAATGAATGGAAGCTGGAGAAGCTAACTCAAACATAGGATACGGAAACCTAACAATGGCTGAGCAGCACATGATTAAGAACATATATGTTTATATAAAATGAAGTAGTAAACAAACAAAACCACAAACCACTCAGCACTACAATCTCACAATGCCCTGAGCACCTCCCTCAGCTAGCTGCAAATCCCATGCACTCATCAGCTTCCTGATGAGCCCAACATTGGCAGGGCCTGACCCAATCCATGGCTCCAGTCACACAATTCTACAAGGTAGATCACACTCTTTCATTTGTATCCTTGTGTATTTGTTCTTTGATGTCTAATACATCATTTTGAATTTTGATCATACATACCCCCTTCACCTCTTCCCTTCCTGCTGAACCCTTTCTTTTTCACACCACTTGCCCGTGGGCTATGCCACAGAAGAAAGCAACTACCCTCCCATGCAAGCATTATCTGTCAATAGCTTTTTAGGGAGGGGTAGGGTCTCATAAGCCCATTCCCATTCATAAGAGAAAGACAACTGGTCCTGCCATTGGCAGTTCTTATGATGGTAATCATAGCAGCTGCTGTGAGTTCATGAGTTCAATGCCATCAACAACAGAGTACCATGGCACGCTTTCCTATTCTCCAGCTCTTACATTCTCTCTGTCCTCTTTTTATTTTTCTTTTTTAATGAGAGATAGAGAGACAGAGGGAGAGGGAGAGAGAGAAGGGGCATGCCAGAGCCTCCAGCCACTGCAACAGAACTCCAGACACATGCACCACCTAGTGGGGCATGTAAGACCTTGTGCTTGTGTCACCTTGTGCAACTGACTTACGTGGGATCTGGAGAGTAGAACATGGGTCCTTAGGCTCTGCAGGCAAGCACCTTAAATGCTAGGCCATCTCTCGACTCCTTTTCTGTCCTGTTTTAAAGATGAGAGGGCTAAGGTTTGGAGTGTTACATAGCCCCAGTGATTGACATTAAAGCTTAGTACTTCTTAAAGGAGTCAGCTCAGTTGGTTTGTCACATCCCACCTACCCTGTGGCATAAAAAGGCAGCCGGATCTTACAGATAAAAAGTTGGCTCTGACCAGAACTCTGATGCCTGGACACACACAGGACTCTGGAGCATGCAAAGAGGACCCCTCAGGAATGGAGCTGATACCAAGAAAATCACAAGACAGACCAACAAATCTCCATCTCTAGATCTTGGAGATACCCTCAGGTTTGTGAGACACGAAGAATTCTGACACTTTGGCAGATTTCGAGTTGTGGCCTCATCTCGTTATCATGAACACTGATGAGGCAAAGCAAGATGCACATTGTGTGTCACCGTGATTTCATACTCGGTTAAAAACAGTGAACATGTGCACTGTGGAAAGGACAAAAATGAAAGTCAATATGCCAAAAGTTTCAGGAGGACTCACAGCAGCCCTGCACTCCATTTTCCATATTGCCCTAATTTTCATTAATGAACCTCCTGCTCATAAATAAAACAGAGCTCCATTTTGAGGAGCGAAATGGTGCTGACTGAGGGCTTGTTAGATGGTTATTTTGTTCCATTTTACATAATCTGGGGAAGTGCATGCTATTAGCCTCACTTTATAAGCAAGGACTTCAGGCCCTGACAGGCTGATCAGGTGTCCAGAGCTATAGCTGATAAGTTCAAAGTTGAGGTTTAAAAATAATTTTGACCTGCTCCAAAGTGGTGCTTTCCAAGCTAGACTGCACATTAGAGTTGTATGAAAAATTGCTAACAGGGCTGGAGGGATGGCTTAGTGGTTGAGGCATTTGCCTGAAAAGCCAAAGGATCCCATTTTGATTCTCCAGGACCCATGTAAGCCACATGCTCAATGGGGCACATTTGCAGTGGCTGGAGGCCCTGGTGTGCCCATTCTTTCTCCCTCTCTCTTTCTCAAATAAATAAAGTTTTAAAAAAAGAGAAAAATTGCTAACATTTACTATGTACAGGCCACCCTGCCAAATTAAATCTGTATCATTGGGTATGGGGCCCATGTAGCAGTCCTTCCAGAATGTTCCTAGTGACTACAGTGTTCAACCAAGACTAGGAATTCCTGTTCAAGAGCCCGTGTGCAACCAGAGTGCAGCATGGAACCTCTCCCTCCCCCCAAGATGTCAAGAATATAAATAATTCTTTAAAAAACTTCTCATTACCAGTTCCTCAGATTCCTAAAAACAAAATGATCATGAACCAGGTATGTCATTCTTACATATGTATCTGAAGGAATCAGCATGTCACAGAGACACCTGCTTATTGCTGCACAAGTCATAATAGCCAAGAAATGGAGCCAGCTGAGATGCCCATCAACAGATGAATGGATAAAGAACACGCAAGGTTGGATGAGGGAGATAGATCAACAGGTACAAATGATTGCTGCAGATGAATGAGGGCTCGAGGGGCTGGAGAGATGGCTTAGTGGTTAAGTGTTTGCCTGTGACGCCTAAGGACCCCAGTTCAGGGCTCAATTCCCCAGGACCCACATAAGCCAGATGCACAAGGTGGCACATGCATCTGGAGTTCGTTTGCAGTGGCTGGAGGCCCTGGTGCGCCCGTTCTCTTCCCCTCCCTCCTTTCCTCCCTCCTTCCCTCTTTCTCCCTCTCTCTCCCCCACTCTCCCTCTTTCTCTGTCTGTGACTCTCAAATAAAAATATAAAAGAATGAGGGCCTGAGAGGGCCTGATTCATCCTGAGTTCAATTCCCACCATTCACACAAACAGCTGAGTGTGGCCACACACCTGAAATCCCAGTCTGTGGTGGATAGAGATGGGAGAATAGCCCAGAAGCTCAGAAAACACACAGGCTGCTGAACACAGCAGTGAACAAACAACAAGAGACCCTGCCTCAAATGCGACGGAAGGTGAGGGCTGACACCTGTACTTGTCCTCTGCCCTCCACACATGCACCATGGCACACACATCTGCACTCACACACATTAACACATGCATGCACTTACACATCACACTCACTCAGACATCACACACATCAAAAAAATGTGAAGTGTGCACACAGGAATTTTATTCAATAATAAAGAAGACTGAAATCATGTCATCTACAGGTATTTCATCTTCAGGAAAATAGATGGAAATGGAGATCATCATGGTGGTGGTTTGAAGGTGAATGTATGTCCCTCATAGAGTAGGGTGTTTTGTTAAAGTTGTAACATAGGTCTCTCTCTAGCCACCTGTATGGGGGAAGTCTCACTTGGGGGTGGATCCTGGGGTCCAGCCCAAAGGTAAGTAGAGAGAACAGTTTTGAGCTCTGGTGGGATCCGGGCTTCCTCATTTGGTATTTGCTGGCTGTTTGGTTGTTTCTCTCTTCTTGGATTTATGAATGGGAGCCAGCCTCTTCTGCCATTGATATAACTTTCCCTGGAACTATAAGCCTGGAATAAATCCCTTCCTCCCATAATCTGTATCTAGTTGGATGTTCATCCCAGCAATGTGGAACTGACTATGATCATCATGGTAAGCAAAATCAGCCAGACTTCTCTTACCTGAAGAATCTAGATTAAATATGTACATACATATATGTATTGTGTTATTTTAAAATATATGACATGAAATCAGAAGGTGAACTATTTGGAGGAGGAAGAGACGTAGGAGGATGAAGGGGAGAGATATTGTTCCTTTGTCCTCCTTACTACGGACACAGTATGTTGCCCAGTCCCACCTACATGAGGTTTGTCCTCGTGACTTGTCTTAGCCAGTGAGACAGAAGAATGCGATGGGAAGAAGTGTGAAAGGCCCTTGTGTGCTAAGAGTCATCCTCTAGTGTTCCTGTCTCCTACCCTATAGAGAACATGTCTTCAGTAGAGGCTGGTTCCTAGAGGATGAGAGGTAAGCAGACCAGAGCTAGGCCACCCACAAGACTTAATGGAAGCCCAGTTCAGATAAGCTAAATCACAGCTGACCTGCAGGTGGATGAGCAGGACGCAGATGCATATGATGGTGTGTCACTGACGTTCTGAGGGTGTGTGTCCTGATGTGACCCTGCAAAAGCCGAGAGACACACAACCATCCTATTCCTCCTCAGTGTCACTGTCCCCATCTTGTAGAAAAGGAAACACAATCTGTCAATCCCTTCTCTGCTGTCCTTCTCCCTTTCCTTTCTTCTCCTCTCTCTTTTCCCTTTCTTATCTCTCTCCTCTCCTTTTCTTTCCCCTTCCTTCCACCCCTTTCCTCTTTCTCTATCTCTTCTCTTCTCTTCTCTTCTCTTCTCTTCTCTTCTCTTCTCTTCTCTTCTCTTCTCTTCTCTTCTCTTCCCCTTCTCTCCTCTTTTCCAGCCCTCATAAGGTAAACAGCTATGTACTTCCTGCTATGACATTCTGCCTCACCACAGACCCAGAAACAAGAAATCCAAATAAACCTCCTCTCCACTGAGTTCTCTCAGTATCTTGTCCCAAGAATGGGAAGCTGTCTAACACAAGTGGTCAAACTATTTGACCACCACTCCTTGGCCCTCCTGGGTGAATGACCTTTCTTATTCTTTCCAAATGTCCAAATCCCTCTGAACCTAGGTGTTAAGGTGTTTCTTCAAGAAACCTACGCCATGGGCTGGAGATATTGTCTAGTGGTTAAGGCACTTGCCTACAAAGCTATAGGATGCAGGTTCAATTCCCTAGGACCCACATAATCCAGATGCACAAGGAGGTGCATGCATCTGGAGTTTGTCTGCAGTGGCTGGATGACCCGGCAAGCCCATTTTCTCACCCCCGCCTCTCTCTTTCTCTCTCTCTCTGTCTCTCTCTCTCCTTCTCTCTCCCTCTTTTTCTTTTTCTAATAAGTTAATTAATTAAAATAAGAAATCTACACTGGGCTGGATGGATTGCTCAATGGTTAAAAGCACTTGCTTGCAAAGCCTGACATTCCAGGTTCAAGTCCTCAGTTCCCATATAAAGTCAGAGGCACAAAGTGGCACGTGTGTCTGGGGTTTCTTTGCAGTGGCAGGAGGCCTAGGTGTGCCCATTCTCTCTCTCTATCTAACCCCCTCTCAAATAAGTAAATAAAATGAATAAAAGGAAACCTATGTTGACAGTTCCTCCTCTGAGCCCACGTAGGCCCTGGCCATCCCAGCTCCACAATCTAATACTTAGTTCCCTGTGCCTGGGATAGCTTGGTATTTCATCTGTGCATGTACTGCCCCCACAGCCAGACAGTAGACTCCTTGAGGGCAGATCTCTTTCCTCATATCCTTGATCATCCATCCCGTGTTAGGCAGTTAGAAACAAAAGAAATAAAAATGTGTCCTATTGAACTCAGTGATTCAACAGATGCCAAAGCAGTGTCTCCGGTCATTGGAGCAGGAGGTGGTCAGCCGTGAAAGCAGGAATGGACTCCCTTTTGCCCTTCATTGTGCACAGTGGAATATATTTGGAAATTTGCATACAGATGACATTCTGCACAATGCAGGTGGCTGCCTTTTTACCAGTGAGACCAATTATGAGCTCCACATTTTAAAAGCAGATGGTTTAAGAAATGCCTGTGAGGACAATTAAAAGCACCAGACACAGTAAGTGAAATGGTAAGTTATCAGAAGCTGAAAGAAGTTGAGGAAAATGGCAAGTGGCCACATGAAAGGTGGCAGAGCCCAGGGGACCAGACTGCAGGCTATGGAAGCCAACAGTCCCATCCCATCAGAGCCTCGCACAGCCATACCCCCTCAGGCTAATGTGTGGTCTAAATTTCCTCAACAAAAACTCCTTCAGTTGTAAACTAGAAATAATGACAGTATTTGCCCCCACAGAAAAGTCTTCAAGAATGAATGCATTAATATGTAGAAAGTAATTAAAACACTGCCTCTCATGGAAGCGCTCAGTGACTACGGTTGCTGTGATTGTGATTATTCATGCAGTGTTACATGTGCACCAGAACGGAGGGAGCCTTTTCCACCTGTTTGTTCAGAACCCTGCAACTCCGGCACCTCAGAAGAACTAGTAATGTTTGCTGAAAACTCACACTAAACAGCAAGCTCAGCTGGCAACAAGCTGTGGCCTGCATCTTCCCAGACCCTCTGAATGTGGTGCTGTGGCCGTTGTTAGAATCCCAGCGCCGGCCGCACAGAGCTGTATCTTACGTCTTCATTCAGCATTGGATAGTGCTGCTCTGCCCACACCCTGACTTACCGTGCCAGGCTCCTAGATCCCAGCACCCTAGTTCTGATGTTCACCCGTCTCCAAGGCCCAGAGACCCAATGCCTGACCCTTCCAAGCCCTCTCATGCCTAGAACTTTTCAATCTTACAGAGGTGACTCACTGGTGACCTTCAGTAACCTTACTAGTGGCCTTAGTTACTTTCTCCTTGCTATGACAAGAGGATTATTTTGGTTTGCGGTTTCAGTCCATCCAGGTGGGAGGACACGGCGGCAAGAGCATGAAGCAGATGGTCACCTTGTGTCCATAGTAAGGAAGCAGAGAGGTTAGTGCTAATGCTCAGCCAGCTCTCCTGTTTGATCCAGCCCGCCTGGGACCCCAGCCATGGAATATTGCTCCCCATGGTTAAGGTGCATCTTCATTCCTCAGTTAATATAAACTAGGTAGTTCCCCACAATCATGCTCAGACCCTGGTTTCTAGGTGATTCTAAATCCTGCCAAGTTACTACTCAAGATAAGCCACCACAGTAACTGACTCGGGTTCCCTTCCTATCCTCTGACCTCGGTGTCCTCACCATAAAGCCGCGTTACCTCTGTCCACTCACTGACACAGAACTCAAATGCCTTCCAACATGCTTGTCAGGTGAAGGGTTTGGGCAGCCCAATGCTAATGCCAGCTTGGTTTACTTATTCTACAATATGGTAGAAATGCTAGAATCCCATAAAAACCCTGGAGGAGCCATTTGGCCAGCCAGCACCTGGTGATTGAAATTGTGAGCATCAAGTCTATTTCTCTAAAAAGGAAAAGAACTTCATAATAAAACTGAGTTGTGGCGAGATGCTAGGGAAAGCTGTTGCCGCAGCCTTATGAGCAAGATAAAGGGCGCGTCCTCAGAGGCCAGGGGACAGGTTTATTAATAGGATTACAGGTGGCTGCCAGGAAGTCGAGGTGGCTCATCAGCATGAAACAGTGTGCACTCACAGATAAGATCATCCATAGAGCATCCAGGAATAAAAATAGGATTCTAGGAGAGGAAAGTAAAGGGGTTCCCAACTTCTAGGCCATGGGCTTCCATAAAGGTAGTTGCACCAGAGCCACAGTTTTGGACTCTTAGGGGACAGAATCTCAGTGGGTATGGGGAGTCCATTGCTGCTATCTGAAGGAATTGCAGGTCATGGTGCTGAAGAGGCGCTAACTTCAGGGAGTCTGAGTTACGACAGAGGTTCATTTTATAACGACCCCACACACCACATAGGAGCTGAAGTGCTCCTGCCATCTGTGACGTAGTGGCCTCCACCGTGTCCCTGGGTGAGGCATCATTACACAGTGTGTGTGGAGATGCTCTGCAACAAACCCAGCAATGGTAATGATAATGAACAATTGTGGCAGGTTTACATGGCTGCTGTCTTGTGTTTCTATCATTAGTTGACAGTGTACTCTTATAACTAAAAAGTGTTACTAGGGCTGGGGAGATAGCTAAGGAAAGATGGGGGTTTGATCCAAAGAACCAACTTAAAAATGCTGAGTAAATACTCTGGTTTCTCTTCAAACCAAATAAATCTTTTGCCTTTTACAAAAAAAAAAAAAAAAACGCTGAGTATGGTAGCATACCTGAGACCCCAACACAGTAGGCTACCTGAGGGCCACTGACCCACCAGTCTGCTCTAATAGGGCAGATCCAGGCCAATGAGAGACCCTGCCTCAAAAATGGTGCAATAAAGGCTGAAGAGATGGCTTAGTGATTAAGGCGATTGCCTGCAAAGCCTAAGAACCCAGGTTCGACTCTCCAGGCCCAGTGTTAGCCAGATGCACTTGTGGTGCATGCATCTGGAATTCGTTTGCAGTGACTAGAACCCCTGGCACACCCATTCTCACTCTCTCTCTTTCCATCCAACTCTGTCTCAAATAAACAAAAATAATTTTAAAACAAAAGAGGTGCAGTAACACTCAAGGTTGTCCTCTGGCCTACACACACGTGTGCAGGGGCATGAATGCACACATATATGATGCACCTATATACATATGAACAAATAAATGCATAAAAATAAAAATTAAAAATAGCTCACATGCTGGCACACGCCTTTAATCCCAGCACTTGGGAGGCAGAAGAAGTAGGCTTGCCATGAGTTCAAGGTTACACTGAGAGTACGTAGTGAATTTCAGGTCAGCCTGGACTAGAGTGAGACCTTACCTTGAACAAATAATAAAATAAAAACTAAACAAAATGAAAGCTGATCAAGGTGCTGTACTGTGTCCTGTAGTGTGTGATACACAGTGTGATGCCCTGTGGGATGCCCAGTGTGATACACTGTGTGATGCCCTGTGTGATGCCCTGTGTGATGCCCTGTGTGATGTCCTGTGTGATGCCCTGTGTGAAGCTCTGTGTGATGCCCTGTGTGATGCTCTGTGTGATGCTCAGTGTGATGCCTTGTGTGATGCCCTGTGTGATGCCCAGTGTGATGCCCTGTGTGATGCCCAGTGTGATGCCCTGTGAGATGCCCTGTGTGATGCTCTGTGTGATGCCCTGTGTGATGCTCTGTGTGATGCACTGTGTGAAGCTCTGTGTGATGCCCTGTGTGATGCTCTGTGTGATGCACTGTGTGAAGCTCTGTGTGATGCCCTGTGTGATGCCCTGTGTGATGCCCTGTGTGATGCTCTGTGTGATGCCCTGTGTGATGCCCTGTGTGATGCCCTGTGTGAAGCTGTGTGTGATGCTCTGTGTGATGCCCTGTGTGATGCCCTGTGTGATGCTCAGTGTGATACCCTGTGTGATGCTCGGTGTGATGCTTTGTGTGATGCCCTGTGTGATGCTCAGTGTGATGCCCTGTGTGATGCCCTGTGTGAAGCTCTGTGTGATGCCCTGTGTGATGCCCTGTGTGAAGCTCTGTGTGATGCCCTGTGTGATGCCCTGTGTGATGCTCAGTGTGATGCCCTGTGTGATGCCCTGTGTGAAGCTCTGTGTGATGCCCTGTGTGATGCTCAGTGTGATACCCTGTGTGATGCTCGGTGTGATGCTTTGTGTGATGCCCTGTGTGATGCTCAGTGTGATGCCCTGTGTGATGCCCTGTGTGATGCACTGTGTGAAGCTCTGTGTGATGCCCTGTGTGATGCCCTGTGTGATGCTCAGTGTGATACTCGGTGTGATGCTTTGTGTGATGCCCTGTGTGATGCTCAGTGTGATGCCCTGTGTGATGCCCTGTGTGAAGCTGTGTGTGATGCTCTGTGTGATGCCCTGTGTGATGCCCTGTGTGATGCTCTGTGTGATGCTTTGTGTGATGCCTGTGTGATGCTCAGTGTGATGCCCTGTGTGATGCCCTGTGTGATGCTCAGCGTGATACTCGGTGTGATGCTTTGTGTGATGCCCTGTGTGATGCTCAGTGTGATGCCCTGTGTGATGCCCTGTGTGAAGCTGTGTGTGATGCTCTGTGTGATGCCCTGTGTGATGCTCAGTGTGATACTCGGTGTGATGCTTTGTGTGAAGCCCTGTGTGATGCTCAGTGTGATGCCCTGTGTGATGCCCTGTGTGATGCCCTGTGTGAAGCTGTGTGTGATGCTCTGCGTGATGCCCTGTGTGATGCTCAGTGTGATACTCGGTGTGATGCTTTGTGTGATGCCCTGTGTGATGCTCAGTGTGATGCCCTGTGTGATGCCCTGTGTGATTCCCTGTGTGAAGCTGTGTGTGATGCTCTGTGTGGTGCCCTGTGTGATGCCCTGTGTGATGCTCAGTGTGATACTCGGTGTGATGCTTTGTTTGATGCCCTGTGTGATGCTCAGTGTGATGCCCTGTGTGATGCCCTGTGTGCTGCCCTGTGTGAAGCTCTGTGTGATGCCCTGTGTGATGCCCTGTGTGAAGCTCTGTGTGCTGCTCTGTGTGATGCCCTGTGTGAAGCTCTGTGTGATGCCCTGTGTGATGCCCTGTGTGATGCTCAGTGTGATACCCTGTGTGATGCCCTGTGTGATGCCCTGTGTGATGCCCTGTGTGAAGCTCTGTGTGATGCCCTGTGTGATGCTCAGTGTGATACCCTGTGTGATGCTCAGTGTGATGCCTTGTGTGATGCCCTGTGTGATGCCCTGTGATGCCCAGTGTGATGCCCTGTGTGATGCCCTGTGTGATACCCAGTGTGATGCCCTGTGTTATGCTCGGTGTGATGCCCAGTGTGATGCTCTGTGTGATGCCCTGTGTGATGCCCTGTGTGATGCCCTGTGTGATGCTCAGTGTGATGCCCTGTGTGATGCTCCGTGTGATGCTCTGTGTGATTCACTCTGTGATCCTCTGTGTGATGCACTGTGTGATCCTCTAAGTGATGTACTGTGTGATGTACTGTGTGATTTTCTGTGTGATGTTCTGTGTAATGCACTGTGTGATGTACTAAACCAGCAGCAGTCTCGCATATCTTAAGTTTGCTGTGCTTGATAACTGCAGCATCTTCTCTGTTGTCTTGCTTGACCTCCTGCTGTGTTGCGCATGTCATCTTGGCCATAGGAGCTTGGACCATATGGCCTAAGAATACAGTAGGCTATCACATGTGGGTCTGTAGAAGTTTGCTCTTTGATATTCCTCCAGTGAAAAAATCACCTAACCATACATTTTTTAGGACACAGGCCATCATTAAAGTCACAAAGGTCAATTTCTGGATCAAGCCATCTATTTGCATAAGAATTACCCATAACATATACACTATTTTTTTGTTTCATTATTTATTTATTTTTTTTTACTTGAAAGAGAAAGAGAATTGTTGTGCCAGTGCCTCAGCCACTACAATAAAACTCGAGATGCTTGCATCACTTAGTGGGCTTGTGTGACCTTGCGCTTGCCTCACCTTTGTGCATCTGGCTTATGTGGATTATTGAGAGTCACACATGGGTCCTTAGCTTCGCAGACAAGCGCCCTAACCACTCAGCCGTCTCCCCAGCCTCCACTACGTTGTTGACGAGAAAGAAGAAAGCATTATTCATGTCTTCCTCAAGCCTCTGGTGGACTCCTGGAGACATCAGTCAAAAAGCCAGCAAAGCCAGCAAGCAATCACTGATTTGCATTTTTACTCAAAATTGATGCACGGGAAGGGGGCACTGGAGGGGTGGCTTAGCAGTTAAGGCACTTGCCTGCAAAGCCAAAACACACAGGTTCTATTCTCCAGGACCCATGTTAGCAGATACACAAGGGGGTACATGTCCGGAGTTCGTTTGCAGTGGCTGGAGGCCCTGGTGTGCCCATTCTCTCTCTCTCTCTCATATTCTCTCTCTCTCCCTCCCTCCCTTCCTTCCTTCTTCCCTCTCTCTCTGTCAAGTAAGTAAATAAATAAAAATAATTATTTTCAAAAAAATTGAAGCACAGGACTGGGAAGATGGCTCAGTGGTTAAAGGTGCTTGCATGAAAAGCCTGCGGGCACAGGTTCACTTCCCAAGCCACCCACATAAGGTGGGTGAAAAAGTGATACAAGCATCTGGCATTGATTTGTATCCACAAGTGACCTTGGAGCACTTATACACACATGCACGTACCAGTGAGTAATTTTTATTCTTAAGCTGAAGTACCAACAGCCAGCTGTAATGGCTCACTCCTGTAATCCCGGAACTTGGGAGATGGAGGCAGGAGAATCAGGAATTCAAGGTCATCCTCAGCTATGTAGGGAGTTCACGACCAGCCTGAGCTACAAAGGACATTGTCTCACAAAGTAAAAAAAAAAAAAAAAAAAAAAGAGGAAAAGGAAAAAGAAGAAGAAATAAATTCACCTCCTCTGTGGCATGCTCTGCAGTAAGGAAGTGGGATTGTGACTGAGTTTTCCTCAGTGGAGATCAGGCGGGAGGGCCTGGACGTCAGCAGTCTCAGCACGCAGGAGGCAGAGGTAAGAGGATTCTAACTTTGAGACCACCCTGAGACTCAAACAAATGAAACAGAAGAAGAAAGAAACTGTGGAGAAATCACACCTTCAACTATAGACAGTACTAAGGAAGCATTGCTCTTACCTTTTTCTTTTTCTTTTTCAGAATTATGCCCTGCATTATTTTCTGGGAAAGAGAGAATTTCTTCCTCAACTTCGGAGGGAAGACCCTGTCTGCAAGATCACAGTCGCCAGGCTGCAGAGAGGCTTGCACCGCGGCATGGCCCACAGTTACAGTCTCAGTGGACACTAATGAAAACAGCAAGGAGAAAGCAGCAAGGAGAGGGAACGGGGAGGATCCTAAGAATGGTGTGAGCCATGCTATGTAGTTATTAAGCATTACTGTCTGCCAGGCAGTGATCTTAGTGTTGAGCTTGTGCAAACCGACAGACCCTTCCCTTTGCTCCTGGCAGAGAAACCAGTGTAACGGTCCCTTGGAAAGACGATTTCACAGTGCTAGCTACCAAGGGCCTTACAAAAAGCACTGTTCCATCGACCAGAGTTCGCTTTTGTTTTTGTTATTTTATTTATTTATTTATGAGAGACAACAACAACAAAAAAACCACATAGAAAGAGAGGGAGAATGGGCACACCAGGGCCTCTAGCCACTGCATGCAAACTCCAGATACATGTGCCCTGTTGTGCATCTGGTTTACGTGGGTCCTGGGGAATTGAACCCAGGTCCTTAGGCTTCGCAGGCAAATGCCATAACCACTAAGCCATTTCCCCAGTTCCTGACAGGAGTTCTTTTACAGAGACAAACCTGTGAAACTATCACCAAACTTTCATACTTAGAGAGATTCCTAGTGCTGGTTATGACCTCACAGAACAAGCAAACAAACAGCAGAGGTTTCCCTAAGTTATCTCTGGTGCAACTGTGGAGTGGAAGAATGGAGTAATTCTCTACTGATACAGGATGGGTTCCAAAATCACCCATTCATTCATGAGGGCAGCTTTAAATCTGATGTCACCTGTAAGTATTAATTTCAATAGCAATGTGAAGCAGTCTACCATATTCCTTGTGATACAGGTCCAATGATCTATGTAAGGACAAGGTAGGTAGGCACGGTGGGAAATGTCTACAGTCCCTGCCCTCTGGAGGTTAAGGTAGGAAAATCACAAAATTGAGGCCAGCATGGGGCTAAATAGGGAGATTATTGAAAAGGAAAATGTGGAAGGGAAGAGAAGGGACGGGAAGGGAAAATAGGGAGAGAGGGGAAGGAGAGAGAGATAGGAGGACAGAGGGAAAATGAGAGAGAGAAAGAGAGGAGGGGGAAAAATAACCAATCTAGCAGCTGTGGGTCCAAGCTACCGATCTGCCCAGAAAGCCACAATACATATGAGAAGGGACAACCAAACACCAAACGCCACCAGGGAAATGTCGGTTGTGTCATCAGAAAGATATCCCTGAGTAATTTATCAAACTTCAAAGGCAAAGGAGTCTCTAAAATTAACTCTGGAATCCAGCTGGCTGTGGCGAAGGGTTCATCTGTAGATAGACCACATGCATGCTATAGGGACTATGCAAACTCTAGCTTTAAATTTATATACGTATATAAATGTGTATGTGTGTGTAGGGCATGAAAGAAGAAATGGAGTAACGTGGTAATATGGGAAGGTTCCAATTTCAGTCTCTAATGGAAGAGTGATGAGGGAGAAAGGGAATGTGTGTGTTGTACGTGTGTGTGTGTGTGAGAGAGAGAGAATACCAAGCATGCTGTGCATTTATTCACTTAATCTCTACGAGGACTCTTTGAGTCACAGATTGAGGACTCTGAGGCTTAGAGCAAGTGACTTGCTCCAGGTCTCTTTCTGGGAAGAGACAGAACAGTGACTCAAAACCAGTGTGGCCTACATGGAGGTGCGCGCCTTCATCCAGCACTCAGGAGTCACAGGCAGGAACGTCACTGTGAGCTCCCGGCCGGCCTGGGCGACAGTGAATTCCAGCTCAACCCGGGCTAGACTGAGACCCTACTTCAACAAAGAACAACAAAAAACAGTGCCGTCTGTCTCCAAGACACCTTCTTTTCATCGAGCTCCATGCTGTTGCATTCTGTGAGTTTTCTTTCGTGTGTGTGTGCGTGTGCACGCACGTGGAGGTTAGAGACATCTCATGTGTGGGCAGCCTCACCATCCACCTTGCTTGAGACAAGGTTTCTCTGTTGTTCTCTACCGGCCTGCAAGCTTCATTGGGGTCTCCCGTCTCTGCCTCGCACCGCACTCTAGGAGCTCTGCAATTGCAGACCCATGCTACTGCATCTGGCTTTGCATGGGTGCTGGAATCTGAACTCAGGTCCTCGCGCTGGCAAGCACTTCTCCGCCCGAGTCACCCCCTCCTTCCATGTGCCTTCTATTGTTCCCTCCTCAGCGGCTTCTCTGCACCCCACATGACTCAACTCTGCCGCACCCCTGGTCTCTCTGTGCCTGAGTCTCCACTGCATGCCGCAGGGGAAAGCTTCCTTTGAACTCTGTGGAAGATAGCTGAAGTGGCTGAACATAGCTAGTGGCCTATGTAACAAACACTCTGTCCTCAGGGCACCCAGGAGGATGAGTCATCTGCTAACAGCCTGGTGTTCAGCATCTACTCAGGTCCTCAGCCTTAGAGCCCAGGGCATCAAAGCACTGGAGAGCCATACTAATCACCTCTGCTCTGCTTCGCCCTGAACTACTGAGGTTTCTCAGGTTCAACATAGCAGCAAACATGACAAGGATCCCAGTCCGGGCTCTTGGTCAATTAAGGGCAAAGGGTCACTGGTCAACATTCCGGTATCCATTTACATGTCAAGCCAGCCTAAGTGCAATTCTACCTGTGATCTGACCCAAGGCATCTCCTTGCCTGTGTACTGCTTCCAGTCACCAGCTCTGGAATACAAAAATCTCAGCAGGTCCCACCCATGGGGTCCCTTTGTCCCCCAAGTAAACACTTCTGTCCCTTGATTGGGTCAGGAAGCGCCGTGAGGGCATTCGCAGCGAGGATGAACTGAGGATGCGTGAAGACTCTCCAAGAAGAGCAGCCTTGCCAGTGGCAGTCCAACTACACAGAGGTCTGGAGGAGCAGCAGTGACCTTTCCCGGCCTGCCTCTGCTCCCCACTGGTGCATCTCCCCGGCTGCTGTCCCCTCTGCGGACGTTGGACCCCAGCTTCTTCAGCCATCAGTGGACTGGAGAACAGCCGCTCTCCAGGAATCCTCCAGGCCTTCCACACTAGGTTGGGTCTGCTGGGGCCTCCAGTCACATGGAGTGAGTGGCCACTAGGTTCCCCACCTGTCCAGCCAGCAGACAGATGCGGTTGGACTGCCAGTCAGTCTAATGACCCCTTTCTTATAACCCCCCTTCCATCAGTTCTGCTCCTCTAGGGAACCCTGACAAGTATGCTGTCTCTCCCCTCCAGGCTCCTGTGTCCAATTAGATCCTTTCTTCATGTCAGCAATGTCCCTCTGCCCTTCTGCTCTAGAACAAGCAGTGAGCTGGTCTGGGGGATGAATGAGATCCTTGACATCACGATCAGGAAACAAGAGTAGGTGATACACACTTCAGTCAAGACACTAGCATGCTCTTTGTACCCAGTAAGGTGCCAGGGTTTATTATTTCACTTTGGAAAGGACAGAAAATAACGGAGCATTTCTACAAAGGCAGATTGAAGGGATGCATATGAGTGTTCTAGAGAGGCAAGGCATTTCTGGAAATGACAGAGACAAGGATAGATTTTTTTTTTTTTTTTTGAGGTAGTGTCTCACTCTAGCCCATGCTGAGATGGAATTCACTGTGTCATCTCAGGGTGGCCTTGAACTCATGGCGATCCTCCTACCTCTGCCTCCTGAGTGCTGAGATTACCCAGCAAGGCTAGAACATTTGTAAAGAGCATATTTGCAAGGAGGTGGGAATGAGAAGATTACGCACAATCCCACAAAGCTGCCATGTTGAGTATAGGGGAGCAAAGTAGTGGGAGATGAGCATGAGAGATTGTGACTGGTCCCTGGCCTCTTGGTTCATTTCTTAAATAAAACTTTTAGACTTTAAAATAATTTCACATGGACTGGGATGATAACAGCAACTAAGAGCACTGGCCACGCCGCATGGAAGTCTGTGAAGGCCTGACTTGCCCTGAGTTCAAAATTTCCCAGCCCTCACGTAAACAACTGAACATGGACGTACATGCCTCCAACCCCAGTCATACAGGGAGCAAAGTGCAGGGAATAACTGGGACACAGTGCTCGGATCAAATCCAGCAGCCGCACATTCAGTGCGAGACTCCTGGACAAGGAGACACGCTGGGGAGTGACAGGAGGAGGAGCCTGGTTTCTCCTCTGACTTCAGAACAGTGTGCACAGGGATCACACCTCTGTACACACACGTATGCACCACGTGACCACACACACCACATACACACATACATGAAAATAATAAATAAAACAATTCCATCCTAGCAATAAAGTGGTAACATCAGTATAAAGAGCTCCCAAAATAGTGAATATTTAACACCCATGCTTTCTCATCTTTTTTCTGTGCACACATGATTGTGTCTGGCCTTGTGTGCTGAATAATTTGAGCAAAGTTGGGGACATCATATTCCTTTACACCTAAATAATTCATGTGTAGTACCTCTTTTTGTTAAAGACCAAAGCCAGTCTCTTAGGAGCTATTGAACAGAGTCAGGAAATCTGCACTAACTTAATACTATGCAGTAATACTACAAACTTTATTTTCCTTTTTTAAAAAAATATTTTTAGTTATTTATTTAAGAGAGAGAAGAGAAAGATGCACAGAGAGAGAGAGAGAGAGAGAGTGAGAGAGAGAGAGAGAGAGAGAGAATGGGTGCACATGCCAGGGCTTCCAGCCACTGCAAACGAACTCCAGACACATGTGCCACCATATGCACCTGGCTTACATGGGTAGTAGAGAATCGAACCTGGGCCCTTAGGCTTTGTGGGCAAGTGCCTTAACTGCTAAGCCATCTCTCCAGAACCAAACTTTATTTTCATATATCATTAATTTTCTCCATAATTTTCTTTAATGCCCCCCCAAAAGAATACTTGGGGTGGTGGAGTTGGCTCTGTGATTAAAGGCAGTTGCTTGTAAGCCTGCCAACCCAGCCTGAGTCCAATCCCCAGCACCTATGTAAAACCAGATGCACAGGGGCACACATGTCTGTAGTCCTAATGTGCCTACAGCAATGGGAGGTAGATCCAGAAGAATCTGGAAGCTCGTAGTTCGATCCAGTGGCAAAAATAACGATACCCTATCTCAAAAGAAGGTGGGGAAGAGAAGACTGACACATACATCAAGGTTGTCCTCAGACTTAAACATGTGTGTCCACACACACACACACACCACACACACACACACACACACACACACACACACCACGTGATTTAACATTAAAACCCTGCTGTGCCCAGCATGCTCTAGGCCCTGCTCTCTCTTAATTATTTTCATAATGTCTTCTACCATCTACACTGCACCTCTTAACTACACCAGGTTTCTTCTTTCTTAACTGTCTCTCCCTTTTGAACATCCCAGGAGAATGTAAGAGCTTTGAGGCTGAGGCTCTTGTCTCCTTTGATGTCTGCTAGCGCCCAACACCCAAAGCACCCAACACCCAAAGCATGAGTTTGAGGCCATCTGAGACTACATAGTCAATTCCAGGTCAGCGTGAGCTACCTCAAAAAAACAAACAAAAAAGTAGGCTTTGACTAACATTGAAACTTCACAGGGCATACCCTATTTTCTCATGGGTAGGTGCATGTTGAGAAACATGTGGGTACGTGTGTGCACGTGCATATGCATGCGCAGGTAGAGGCCACAGGTCAGTGGAGTGTCTTCCTCAATCACGCTCCATTTTAATTCTTTTTAAATATTTTTAAATTATTTATTCATTTGAAAGAGAGAGGAAGAGGCAGAGAGAGAGAGAATGGGCATGTCAGAGGCTCTAGCAGCTGAAAAAAAAACTCCAGAAACATGTGCCACCTTGTGCATCTGGCTTATGTGGGTCCTGGGGAATCGACCCTGGGCCTTTTGGCTTTGCAAGTGCCTTAACCACCAAGCCATCTACCCAGTCGTCCGTGTTATTCTTTGAGACAAGGTCTCTCGCTGAACCCTGGTCTCCTTGATTCAACTTGACTAGCCAGCCAGCGAGCCAGAGATACTCCTGTCTTCACTTCCCAGAGTTGTGACTACAGGCAGGAGCCTCCGCTCTCAGCTTTTATGGGAGTGCTGGGGCCCCAAGCTCAGGCCTGCATGCCTGCACAACAGGCACTTGACGCAGATCAGCTCCTAGTCCCCCAGGGTGACCTCTAAGCATAGATGGAAAACCAGGCCCAGTGCAGGTAACCATGCAGCAGTGGCATGATGCGGTGGGGATTCATAATGCCATAGCTATTCTAGCAGACAGTGTGACAGACCTTACCAAGAAAAACATATACTTGCAAGGTAACACTAGATCCTGCTCCTGGGTATCCTAAAGAAATGAGAACTGTGTTCACATGAAAACCTGTACCCAGATAACAAATGTTTGTAGCAGCTCTATTCATCACCACCAAAAATGAGGGGATCACCAAAAGTGAGGGGCAATCCAAAAGTCCCTTCAAAGAGGGAGTGGTTCACGAGCAGTCATGTCCTAGAACAGCACTTTGTAATAAAAACAAGCCACCTGTACAGCCAATGACCTACACGACTCGCAAAGGCACTGTCCTGTGTGAAGACACCTCTTACGCAGTCACTGTTCAGTCCATCTGAGCCACTACAACAGAATGCAATAAACTGGGTGGCTTACATGCCCCAGAAATGCATTCCCCACATTTCAGGGGCAGGGTCAGAGGTCAAGGGCCAGCATGCAAGACACACTCTTTTCTCTGGAAAACTCAGCAGCACCTCCATGGCATCTGCCATGCAGTGCATATTTAGACTCCAAGGAAGGGTTCTAAAGGAGTCAGTCACACGAACATGACAACTAGAAATAACCACTGACATTGCAGGCTTCCTAAAGGAGAGATGGCTTAATGGTTAAGGTACTTGTCTGCAAAGGACCAAGGTTTGATTCCCCAGCACCCACATAAGCCAGATGCACTAGGTAGCACAAGCGTTTGGGGTTCATTTGCAGTGGCTAGAGGCCCTTGGGTGCCCATTCTCTCTCTCTCTCTCTCTCTCCTTCTCTCTCTCTCTCTCTTTCTCTCTGTCTCTCTCAAATAAATAATTTTTTTTTTTAAAAAAAAGGGTCATGGTCACTCAGAATCCCAGATAAACCAAACAGGATTGCCCTTGTTGGGATGCCATGGAGTACCAAATTCCCAGGTGTCAATCAAGGTTAAGCCCCAGGGTGGGCCATTTACAAGATGTGATATGGTCATTCTCTTTTCATTACACTGAGCCCTGTACAGATCAATGTTAATGTATAATGAGTCCGCCGTCCAAAAGAAAAAGTAAAAGTAAATCACTACTGTATGAACCAAATTAACTGCTGACCATGTGTAGCCATGAACACCGTGTTTGTGACTCAGCTTTCAGAGATGCCATCACAGGGCATCCCCCTCAGACAGACTCCAGCCACTGTTAGTAAGAAGACAGCCTAGGCCCCTCCCCTCCCTGTATCAGTACAGCAAGCTGAGCATTTTTCTCTCACTTTTGGCCTGAATATGTAACAACCAAAAGTCACCAAGATCCATCTGTGGATGTATAAAAAACATGAGAAAACCACATAGTACAGAGGGACAAAGAACAACTCCAGTTTCCTTGAGGGCGAAATAGAGATGGAAGGATTCTTACGCAGCTGCCACGACCCTCTCAGCCCCACTGGTACAAAGCTCCTCACGTTAAAAGGACAATTCTCCAATATGTGTGCTTCTCTTTTTTTTAAAAAAAAGTTTAAGCATGAAAGGGGTTCTGCTCCCTAGTGCTGGCTCTCAGACATAGCAGGACCAGGACCCCGTTTAGCTGAATAATTATCTTTGTGTTCATCACAGACATCCTTCGCCTGAAAGTCAGATGCTCAGTGGGAACAAGAAGCCAGCGGAGCCTCAGATGCTCTTGAGTATTAACTGATGTAGTCCTAGTTGGCAGTTTTCTATTCTTTAAGCCATGCCACGGTGTAATCAAACAGGACCTACATAGATGAGGGGGTGGATGATGATTGGTTGGTTGGATGGATGGATGGTCAGATGGATGGACGGAAACAAATAGAAATAAAACAACAGGGGCTATGGAGATGAGATGGCTCTGAGGTTTAAAGCACTTACTTACAAGCCTGTCTATGTAAGTTCAGTCCTTACATAAAGGTGGATGCAAAGTGGTGCATGCATCTGTGATCTGAATGCACCTGTGGCAATGGGAGGTGGAGCCAGGAGAATCTAGAAGTTTACAAGCAGGAGCAGAGGGATCCTATCTCAAAATAAGGTAAAAGGAGAGGACCCGGAGTTGGTCCTCTTTCCTACACATGTGAACTGTGCTACATGAGTACACACACACACACACACACACACACACACACACACACACAAATACATACATACATACATATACATACATGCATAATAAAAGATGTATCATAAAATAAATAAAAGGGACATAAAGAAAAAGAGGTGGTTAAGGATAAGGACAGAGGAAAGAATACAGAAAGAGAGAGAGACAGAAGAAGTGGTTTATCTATCTTAGTAAGTATTTAATTGGGTGTCTAGTCTAGCCCAGGCACTGTTCTAGGTGTGGAGCAAGTAACAGTACCTAACAGACTAACGTCCCCACCTTAATGGGGCTGACATTATAGAGGAGGAGAGTCAGACCACAAGTAAATCAACATAACATAAGGAGGAATGGTGGCTGGTGTTAGGTGCTCTGGGGAGAAATAAATTGAAAGGAAGCCCTTGGCACAGGCTAGGTCCCAAGTAGTAGGATCAGGAAAGATGGTGACTAAAGACTTGGAGATGCAGGGTTTGGCTCACAACTAGTTTTTAGGAAGACTGACTTCACTACTTGAGAAAAGGCAGGCTTATACCAAAAACATCAAGACAGTGGCAAACCGTAGGTACGTAGTTGATATCAACAGGGTATCTAAATGAAATCTTTCCCCAAAGCTGTCACCTTCCTGTTCTTTCCCCTCTTGTCTAATGCAGAAAGTTTCCAAGACCCCATCTCTCTGAGAGTTAGGAGAACTCCCAGTCCTATTGTTTTGCATGTGTGTGTAAGTTTTTACATGTGTGACTGTACATGGTGTGTGCAGGCACGTATGTACACGTGCACGTGTGCATGTGGAGGCCAGAAGTTGATGTCTGGGGCAGTCACTTTCCCGAAGTTTTCTTTAAAGACAAATTCTCACACTGAACCTCAAGCTCGCCAATTTGGCAAGTCCACGCAACCAGTGAGCCTCAGGGCTTCTCTGTCTCTTCCTCTGTAGTGCTGGGTTCAGAGATGCACACCACCATCACCACCATCCAGCAAATGACTAGGACTATGGAAAGGCCAGGCGGGCACCTGGGGTGAGAAATTTAAGGTGGCACTCACTCTCAAGTGTCCAACCTACATGTGTAGAACACTGAACCTGGGTAGTCCATAAAGGGAGGATGTAAAACCACTTGGCTCTATCTGTACCAGGCTTTATTTTGTTTCCTAAAGACCTGGTGTACCTTACCACAGCTCTGAGATGAGGGGCAGTCACAGTCACTAACCAAGTCTCGTGGACTTGCACGGGACTTGTGTGGGGCTTGCACAGGGACTGCATGGGGATTGCCTGACTATTTCATGGATATTACATAGGGCTTGCATGGGATTTCATGGAGATTGCATGGGACTTGCATGGGGATCGCTGGCTCATGTTCCCTGTGTGGCTGGGACTGATGAGTGTCTGTTCAGGAAAGATCCAGCTGCTGCTGCTTTCAGTTTCCCCTTCCTGCAGAGCCTTCATCACGGGGCTTCATCTGTTAAGCTTCCTTAAATAGCATGCGTGTGTATTTTGAAGTGGGAAAACAATTCATTAGGTTGGCCTAACATCTCAGAGGTGGCAGAGCCCCCAGGTAACTCCTTCCACTGCCTTAGTGAGGTAGGAGAGCAAGCCAGGGAAGCGCTGCTTCTATCTGAATGCAGCAAGCTAGGGACCCTTTTCTGCAGCGGGTGGGAGAGGCCACCAGGTCAGACACCCCCTTCCTAGCTGCCACCATCCTTCAGCAGGCTCCCGGTTCCTTCTCCCATTTAGCTCGGCCTGGTTAGAGTGGCAGCGCTGGACAGGCGCACATGTCCCACGTTCTCAGGGCCAACGTTGTGTGTGCCTGTGTGTCTATGTGTCTGTGTGTGTCTGTGTGTGTGTGTGTGCGTCTATGTGTGTGTGTATGTTTTGTGTCTCAGTGTGTTCTCTATGTCTATGTGTCTCTCTGTGATTCTACACGTGTTTCTACGTGCGTGTGTGTCTGTGTCTGCGGGTGTCTTTGTCTGTGTGTGTTTTGTGTGTCTGTGTATTCATGCGTGTGTGGGGATGGAACCTAAGACATCATGATGCATGTTAGGCAAGCACTGTAGCAGTGAGCTACAACCCCACTTTATCATTTTACTAAATAAATGCAATCTTTACAAAAAGCTAGCCTAAAATCAATAGATACTTTGGTCTAAATAACATGCTTTGAGGTATGAGAATTCAGGCTCTAAAACAATGCTTCTCACCCTTCACATTAAAAGAGTTTTATTTTTAATTTGGTACCCAGATTCTGGTTTTAATTGGTCTGGGACAGAGCCCTCAGGCAGCAAGCTTTCTTGTAACTCCACACTCTAGTGGTGACCCTAATGTGTGGACAGGACTTAAACAGCCTCTAGCTTGCATTGCTCTGTGACAAATGACAAAGTACTTTCTAAAAGGATGGGTCCTGAGTATGAATGCTACATCTCCACTAACATGTGTCTGCCAATGATATAGACTGCCAGAATAAAAATAACAACGTAGGTCAACGGAGATGGCTCAGTGGTTAAAGGCACTTGCTTGCAAAGCTTGCCAGCTCAGGTTCAATTCCCCAGCCACCCACATAAAGCCAGATGAGCACTCATTTGACATAAATATGCTCACTAAATATTTTTTGGGAAAAACTGAGCAGGTGGCACATGTCTTTAATTCCTGCACTCGAGCAGCAGAGGTAGGCAGATTGCTGTGACTTCAAAGCCAGCTTGAGACTACAGAGTAAACTCCAGGACAGCCTGAGATAGACACACCCTACAGCGAAAAGGCAAAAATAAACTAAAAATAATAATAGCTGGATGCCTTTGGTTATTGCCTATTTAATTCCTTATCTTCACACATCTGTCCATTGCCATACATGTTTCACACATATGTCCATGGACATATAAATGCATTCAGGTGATGAAATGTAAACTTTGTATGGAAAGACTAGAAGAAGAAAAGAATATGTAATATTCATCCTTACCAAATTTTTCAATTATGTTCTCATTTCTATCTTCATTATCATCTCTTTCTGCCCACCAGAAAACCTTCATAAACACTGCATTCTGTGACCCTTCATGGATTCTCCGTCCTCATTTAATTCTAGAGAGACATAAAGGCCCATATAATGGTGATCTAAACCTGGTCCAAAGCCCGTAGCTAGAGAGTCAGTAGATCCTAAGAGGGAATCTATGACTGCTTTTGGCTAAATGGATATGCTGTGCCAGTCACTGCCTTCTAAATATTTATGTCTATGAACATAGATTAGTGCTACCTTTAGCTTTAGTCACAGTGGTTTCTTCTTGAAGTCGGCAGTGGTAACTTCAGAAACTCATAGCTGGTCAAAGGGCTAAGACAAGTGGCTGTTGAGTGTTCAGCATTTCATGGGCGAGCTACATCACCCCTTGCAAGGCTCAGGAAGCATGCAGAAAAGGAGACTAAAAGTCTCATTGCCATGACAAATACCTGACAAAAATCAGCTGAAGGAAGACAAATTTATTTCACCTTATAGTTGTAGCTTCTAAGTACACCATCCTGGGGAAGGCATGGTAACAGCAGCTTGAGGCCGCTGGCCACCATCAGTCCACAACGATGAGGCAGAGAGTGCTCAGACAGCTCTCTCCTTTTCACACGGGACAGGACCCCAGCCCATCGAATGGTGCCATCCAGAGTAAAAGTGGGTCTTCCTACCTTAATTAACCTAATCAGATAATCCAGTCCCTCTCAGACAAGCACAGAAGGAAACGTAATCTACATCATCCCTTATTATAAGTGATTCTTTACAAGACCATCCCAAGATCAGGCCCATCAACCTTGCATCATAGATCACGGTGGAACTCATGAGGTCCCACTCCTCCCTGAGTAGGGAGTAGCAGTTAGTGACTCCTGAGAGTTGCAGTCATTTTCTTCCGGTGTAGCCACTTGAAAGTTGCTGGTTGTATAGTAAACAAACCCCACAGATGCCCATGGGAACAAGCAATTAAAATCAGTAAGTCATCCAAAAAGGGGGGCTTCAAAATAGAAGATGGACTACTTAGGAATAAGAAGGGTGGGCAAGAGAAGGTAATGAATAGGGAGGAACAAGTGTGATCAAAACATGTTATATACTATCTGCCTTATACTACATAATGTGCAGGAAATGTTAATAAAGTTTATTGCTATAATGCATTTTTTAAAGCTTCATAGCTTCATTATATACATGTATAAAATTGTCATGAACAGGAAGATGACCCAGTTGGTAAGAGTGCTTGCTGAACAAGTCTGAGGATCTGATTTCACTTCTCAGAACACACAGAAGGAGCTGGGCTGGCTGCACATGCCTGGAAGCCCAGCTGGGAGTGGGTAGAGACAGGAGGATGGCTGGGTCACCAGTAAGCTCCAGGTTCAGAGAATGATCCCGTCTCAACAAAGCAATGTGGAAGAAAGGTACAAGAGGACAGTTGAGGCTCTCCTCTGGCTTCTGAACATATGCACATCTCTGCACCTGCATTTGCGTACCCCACACATGCATACCACAAATATGGCATGTCACACATTCGCCAAAAATAAAAACATAATCTGTCAAAAACTTAATTAATAGACTCCATAGTCCCAGGAAATGAGTAATGGTACATGACCAAAGCCCAGGTGAGCTTCCCTCCTCCCTGATGAATAGCATGGATTAGACACATCCATGATTAGAAGGGATTATATACCAGCCACACTCCACACAGAACTCCCTCCCCACCCTGACCCTTCCACTGCCATCACAGCCACGGATACCACCAGTAGAAACACAGAAGGTGACGTCACTTCCAAACACCAGGCAATGAGTGATGCTGGGCCACCAGGGCCCAGATGAAATTCCCCTTCCCTCAACAGGTTGCCCACTTGCAGAGACTAGGTATAAGCCTCATCATGTATGGAACTCCCTCCCCACTCTGACCCCTTCCCATCTGGCCTCTGCTACCACCTCCAGTTGGAACCCAGGAGCTGATCTCATTCTAAAGTTCTGGACAGGTCACAGAACTGGATAAACAGGGCCCAAGAGAGTTCCCCTTCTGCTCCCTGGGCATACAACTGCTCACTCCTTGGTCTGGGCCAGCCTACCTGCATCTCCCTGACTAGACTTCCTAGCTGATCACACTGCACAGCTTGGGCATTAAGTATACCAGCCATCCCAGTATCTAGCACAGACCCAGCTAAAAGCCACACAAGGAGAAGCTGACTCAGATTCAAGTATATAGACTGTAGATAGACTGTGGCCACCCTGAGGATACATAATCAATTCCAGGTCTAGAGACCCTACCTCAAAAAAAAAGGATTATAATAATTATATTAAAAATCATATATGCATATATATATGTATATAATGTGTAATTTTTAAAGGCTCCTAAAAGCATCACTAACAGATTTGAGCATGCAGAAGAAAGCTTGAGAAAAAGACAGAGGCCAAACACAGAGTCCAAAATCAGCAACAAATTGGAAAAAACTATGAACAGAACATAAGGGAATTGTGAGACGCCTTTAAAAGACCAAAAGTTCAGATCATAGGCAAAGAATAAAGGAAGAACTATGTACCAGGGGCACAAAGAATAAATTCAAATACAATAACATAAGTAAGTTTTCTGAATTTTACAAAAGACAGGGCTGTTCAGGTACAGGAGGTACCCAGACACCAAACAGACTGAGTGAGGAAGAACTTCTCCACATCACATTACACATAAAAACTAAACATAGAACACAAAGAGAAGATACTAAAAGCTGCAAAAGAAAAACAGCTCATTATTTATAAGGTAAACTCATAAGAATTACCTTCAAATTTTCAATGGAAACTCTAAAAGCCAGATGTGCTTGGAATGGAATATTTCAAATTTTAAAATACCATGGCTACCAATCCAAACTACTTTACCTTATAAGAGTATCTTTCATAATAAAAAATGAAAGAAAATCTTTACAGACTGGAGAGATGGCTCAGGGGGTAAGGTACTTCCTGTAAAGCCTAAGAATGTAGGTTCAATTTTTCAATACCCACGTAAAGCCAGATTCACAAGATGGTACATGTATCTCGAGTTTGTCTGCAGTGACTAGAGGCCCTAGTGCGCCCATTCCCTCTCTTTCTATGCCTCTCTTGTAAAAGTGAGAGGAAAGAAAGAAAGAAAACTTTCCATGTCAAAAGCAAGCTTTATGAATCAGTGGCACTGAGCCAGCCCTACAGAGAATACTGCATGGAACACTCCATACTGAAGAGATGAGCAAACAGGCTCCTGATGATACAGGAGGGAAAAGCATAATGAAAACTAGAACAGACATGAAAGACATGAAAATCAGTGAAACACTAAATTCTACACAGTTTTTAACTTGACAGAGATTAACCTACACCTCTCAATTATAACGCTGAATATCAGTGGACTAAACTCCCCAATCAAAAGACACAGGTTAAAGAACTGAGTCAGAAAATAGGATTCATCCATTCCCTGTCTACAAGAAACCTACCTCACCACTACAGATGGATACCATCCTATGGTGAAAGGATGGAAAAGATTTTCTTAGCAAATGGAAAAAAGAAAAAGCCAGTTTGGCTATACTACCTGGCAAAGTAGAAGTTAAACCCAATGTAATCAAGAGATAAAGAATGTGGGCTGGAAAGATGACTTAGTGGTTAAGGTACTTGCCTGCAAAGCGAAAGGACCCCAGTTCAATTCCCCAGGTCCAACATAAGCCAGATGTACAAGGGGCACGTGTGTCTGGAGTTCATTGGCAGTGGCTGGACACCCTGTTGTGCCCATTTCCCCTCTCTCTCTATCTTCCTCTCTGTCTCAAAGAGATAAATAAAAATATTTTTAAACAAGAGATAAAGAAGACTAGTTTAGACTCACTAAAGGGACAATTCAGCAAGAGAATCTTATAGTCATAAATGTATATGCACCAAAAAGAGGTGCAACAAAGTTTACAAAGAAAAATCTAGATATTAATCAGAAACAAATCCTAATACAATAGGAGATTTTAATACCTCACCATCATCCATAAATCACCTAAATGAAGAAATAATGGATCTGAACACCACCATAAATCAAATGGACTAAACACATTCTCTTGGCACGTCATGGAACCTTCTCTAAAATGTATCATATATTAGGACATAAAGCAAGTCTCCACAAATTCAGGAAAATTGACATAACTCCCTGTATTTTTTTCAGATCACAATGCAATAAAACTAGAAATCAACAAAAAATGCACCAGCTTGTGGAGACCAATCAACTCACTATTAAACAATCAATGAGTAGTCAAATCAAAAGGGAAATACAAATATTCCTAAAACTGAATTGTAATGAAAACACAACACTCCAAAACTTATTGGACACAATAAAGGCAGCCATTACCACATGGAAAGAAATGATCAAGATCAGTAAAATTAGTGAATTGGATATGAAGAAAACAGTTTTAAAAATTGATGAAATGAAGAGCCAGCTCTTTGAAAAGAAAGTAAACAAGATTGATAAACCCCTGACAAAACTAATCAGAACAAAAAGAGAATACGGAAAACAAGATTAGAGATGGAAAAGGGAGATGTAACAACAGATATCAGTGGAAGTTGGAAAATCATCAGGACATATTTCAAAGATTATATTACACAAAACGGGAAAATCTGGAAGAAATATATATGAATTTCTCAAGTCACATCGCATACCAAAACTAAACTCAGAATAACTTACCTGAATAGAGATGTAAAATCTAATGAGATTTAAAAAGTAACTAAAAGCTTCCCTCCAAAAAAAAAAAAAGTGCCCAGGAACAGACAGATACTTGGCTGAATTCTACGAAGCATTCATTGAAGGCCTAGAATCATGTTTTCTCAAGTTATTTCACACAATTGCAAAGGAGGGAATACCCTTTAACTCCATCTATGAAGCCTGCATTATAGTGATACCAAAACCACACAGAGCCACAAGGAAGGGAAATGGCAGAGCAATATCCCTGATGAGCTTAGATGCAAAAATTCTAAATTAACTTCTTGCAAATAGAATCCAAAAACACATCAAAAGTATTACCTATCTCAATCAAGTGTATAACATCCCAGATATCCAGGTATGGTTCAACATATGGAAATCAATAAACATAATTTAGCCTATCAATAATAGAATTAAGAGATAGGAATCACATGATCATTTCAGTAGATACAGAAAAAGCCTTCTATACAACACAACATCCCTTCTTGATTAAAACATTGGAGATACTAGGGGTAGATGGATCATATCTCAACAGACTAAGGGACATATATAACATACCAAAGGCCTATATTACACTAAATGTGGAAATACTTGATGAATTCTCAGGAAGGTCTGGAACAAAACAGGGTGTCCATTCTCACCAGTGCTTTTAACACAGTACTTGAAGTCTTAGCTCAAGTAATAAAAGAAGAGAAAAAAAAAAGACACAAATTAGAAAGTAAGAAGTCAAAGTAACTCCTGAAACCATGATATTCAACCCTAGAGTGATCCCTCTCCAACCATGAGGTAGATATTCATGAGGTATTCAACCATGGAGTGATACCTCTAAAACCATGAGTTAAAATTAGGCTTTCTTCCCATAAATTGTTCTCTCAGACATTTTGGTCATTTGAGCAGGAAAGGTTTACTTTGGCTTACAGGTAAATGTCATCATGGCAGGGAAAAGTAGGACAGAGCTGAGGGTTGGAATTACATCTTTCACATCAGCTGGGAGGTTGCAGCATGAGTGAGCTATCTCTGAACACCCATTGGGAAACTAATAAACCTCAAGGTCAATGCCTTCCCCAGTGACATATCTCCTCCAGGAAGCTCACCTTCCAAGGGCTCCATCCACTGGGAATGGAATCTGAGGCTTAGTCATAAACACATGAGGCTGTTGGGGGATATTTCACATTCAAACTACTACAGTAACTAATACACGTCATGTAACAGAAGCTCAGAAAACATTTCTGTGATTAATGAATACATAACTCTTTTTGCTAAAACCTCCGCCAAAAATCTATTATTTTTCCCACCAATATACGTGAAACAAAGTTCCCTAAATGTTCTGTATCTTTTTACAACAAGGATGAATGGACTGACAGAACTCCTTGGATGGATCAGAGAGAAATGAAATGTTACAAGACGGGGGCCAGATTATCTTGGTGTGGCAGTTTGAATGTGATAGTGTGAATGCATGATCTCATAGACTCAGGTGTTCTATAAAAATTAAGCTTCTAACGTGGGTCTCCAGCCATTAGACTGAAGGAGGTGTCTCTGAGGGTGGATCCTGGAGTCCAGCCCTAACGTGTGTTTGGGGTGGATCCGAATCCCAGCCCAAAGGTGTATGTATGGAGAGCAGTATGAGCTTTGGTGGATGTGTGCTTGGTTGTGGTGCTGGCTATTGGTGGTATTTCCTCTGCTTGCATCTGTGAAAGCCAGCCAGCTTCCTCTGCTGTTAATGGAGCTTTCCCTGGACCTGTAAGCTTGAAATAAATCCTTTCCTCCTATAAACTGTGTTGTTTGGATGATCCTCCCTGCAAGGTGGAGCTGACTACGATAATTGGGCTACCTTTAACCCTTTAATAAGCATTTATTGCCCATCCATGTGTCTGACCCAATATCCTGGTGACTATAGAGGTTGATTAGGTGTGACCTTTTGTGAATGTGCAAGCAGCCCCCCAACTTACACCAGCCAGAGGACTAAGAATGTCATCAATAGCATCTGAAGCTAATGGCAGATATTTCTCTACTTTACTGTAACCTACCTACTTGATGGGTCCACCACCGTATTTGAAAGATGCCTTGAGTCATGGCACTTTTGTTGGTGGTGGTGTTCTCTAACTGTAAAAACTTCATGAAACTGTTAATGCATTGGAACATGGATTGAGGTTACCAAAATCTATGTTCCCGGGCCATGATCACTGAAACTTGGCTGCAGAATGAACTATCTCTTATCCCGTTTGGATGACAGCTGTGTTCTGCATTGACAGAGAAGAAAGTTGAGGTTCTTGTTGATGGGGAGACTGATCCTCAGAGTTGGCAGTCAGCAGTTCCAAGTTCCTGACTCCAGAGTCTGCCATCTTTTTAATGTGAGAAGGTGGGAGATTATGACTTAATCAACTGTTTTCCAACTCCTGTTAATGAGAAATGTCTGAGCGACTGTGATGAGGAAAAGTCTTTCATTAGCCCACTACTGTGAGTATGTCATGCTGGGGATCTGTTTTTCAGTCAAACACTGCCATTTTGTCAATGATCAGAATAGAAAAGGATTTTAGAGAGCCATCAGTATTGAACTTCCCTGATGTAACTGTCACCTGTGTCATGTGAACAAGCATGTGAGACACACGCTGCAGAACAGGTGACACACGCAGCCGTCAATTTATGGTGGCTGCAAGGGTTGGGTTTGATAGGGCTCTTTGACCTCAACCTCAACCTTCTTATCAAAGACAACCACCAACCTACTTGACTGCATTCACTGACTAAATAAAATAAAAACAAGGAAGTAAAAAATCACCTGCCCAGATTGGAGCCATTATGAGAACTGAAAAACCTGTGATGATGGTGGTCAGCCATCTTTCTGAGACCACCTTTCATCCATTCCTTGCTGAGGGCCTTAGCCTCATTTCAGACTACCATTCAGTTGTTTACCTTTAATTTTACTTCACATCTCCAACTCAAACTTAGAATACTCATCATAAAAGCCTAAATTTTAGGGCTGGAGAGACAACTCAGCAGTTAAGGCACTTGCCTGCAAATCTCAACGACCCAAGTTCAATTCCCCAGTACCCACAAAAGCCAGATGCACAATGTGGGACATGCATCTGAAGGTCATTTCCAGTGGCTAGAGCCCCTGAAGCATTCATTCTCTCTCTCTCTCTCTCCCTCTCCCTCTCCCTCTCCCTCTCCCTCTCCTTCTCCTTCTCCCTTTCCTTCTCTCTCTCTCTCTCTGTCTCTGTCTCACTCTCCCCCCACTCCAAATGAATCTTTTTAAAGACTAGATTTTGGTTTTTGAATCATGATCCTCCAGGAGCACTGGAAACAGAAGGTGTTAGGTCCTATGCCTACCTCCCAGCCATTCCCAAGCATAACTTACTGAGGTACTTGTCCCAATCCAGTCACAAAGCCCCAAGCAACAGTCCCACTTGTAACACCAATACCTGATCTACAATGGATGCTTACGTTTCCCCCATGAAATTCAAAGGTTGAAATCCTAACCCTCAAGGTATTAGCAGGCGGGGCCTTTGCAGGGAGGTGGCTAGGTTGTAAATCAGAAAACTGCATAGATATAGCAGTCTCATAAAAGAGACCTGGTGTTGCACTTGCCTGGCCAGAAGCAGCTTGTGGGAAGAGAAAAGGCTCTACCTGGTTTACAGCTTTGAGGGGAAGTTTCATTAGGGCAATGAGAGCATGGCAGATCTGGCAGCTGGGGCATCACATCTTGTCACAGCAGCAGGTAGGAAACAGAGAGCTAGTTCTGCACCCCAGAGGGCTGGACTGATAAACATCAAGTTCCACCTAAGCCACACACCGCCGGCAAAGTTCCACCTCCCAAAAGCTTCACAACCTTCCCAAAGTGCCACTAGCTGTGGAGTAAGTACTGAAACCACATGAGGCTATGGGAGGGGGTGGCATTTCACATTCACATCACACCAATGGATGTTTTAACACCTGGTCCCTGTCTGGTGGCATTTTTTGTGTGATTGTGGAACCTGTGGGGCTGTAGCTTAGGTAGCAAAATTGAGTCAGCTGTGAGATCTGGGAACAGTTATGGAAGATGATACCCATTTCTATAGCTTAGCTAGCAGAAGTGGGTCACTGGGGACACGCCTTGCAGATGACGTCCACTCCTGGCTCCAGCTTGCCCTCTGCTTCCTAATCCACTAAGACTGGAAGAAACCCCACTGCAAGCTACTGCTGCCCAAGTCCAGCATCCTGCCTTCCCCACCAGGACGCGCTTACCTTCTGCTCCTTACTTCCCCTTGTGGCCTGCTTAAAACAGGGAAGTGAGGACTTCCTGCCAAGATGGCTTCCGCCCAACTGCCACACCTCCTGGCGAAGGAAAGGAAAGATATTAAGGCTTGACTGGGTTCTGTAGGGAAGAGCAGTCTCTCATAGACCTCTAGTCGAGAGTGGGGAAGGCCAAAAAAGGGAATCGGCTGATTCCCACACTCTCAGGGAGCCCACGAGCCCCCCTAACCGCGCAAGCCGCTGGCCTAGCCAGAGTCCCGGGCTCAGGTCCCTCCTGCACAGGACACAGGCCAGTAGACCTCAGACCCGCGCCCCCTCGTGCGACCTCAGGCCCAGCCAACGCCCAGCCACGGGGAAGCCGCAGACCCCCTCTCCCGCCCACCTCCCAAGCATCGGGCCTCAGACCTGCTCCACTCCTCCCGCACGGGACCTCAGAGCCCCTCTGCGGGGCCTCGGACCCCGACCCCACGCCTTGCGGCCTCACACCAGCTCCCCAAACCCAAGCACTGCTGCCCGCACCCCGACATCCCCAGCACAAGCTCGGACTCGCTCCCTCTGCCCTGGAGACCTCGGAAATGCTCCTCTGAGCCCGCGACAGCTCGGACCACCCCGGGACCTCGGGATGCTCCCTTCCCACCGTGAGGCCTCTGACCGCTGCGGGTCCCCTAGAGACCCCTGGCCGCTCCCCCAGCCCCGCTAGATCTCGGACCCGCTCACCCGCCCATCCACAGAAGCTGATAGAGATGGAATGACGGAGGAAGGAGCCTACCCACAGAGTGCAGGTCCAGTGTTCGCAGCCCATCCACAGAGGCTTATGGAGGTTGGAACGATAACCCTTGCTCACTGGCTCTTGCTGTGCTGTTTGGTGACTTCCTTTCATTTCCCAGCTACCCGATGTGCATAACCTCGTCACCTGGACGGTGCTCCTGCTTTCCTCAAGGCGCAGTCAGAACTCGAAGGTGGTTAAGATAAGGGCTTTCTGTCCCAGTGGAGTTTATAGTTCCACAGAGAAGACAAGTACATAAATATAGTACAGTACCAAGAGTACAATGTGCACTAATACCCGAACAGGAAACGTGTTACTGTGTATTTTTGAGAGAGAGAGGGAGGGAGAGAGACAGAAAGAGGTACTCCAGTAGAGACCCTTGGAAACATGTTAAGCTGGAGATACGGAGGGAGTGCTCTGGCTGTCTTGGTTGGAGGTGGCTATGATCATTTCAGATGGGACATGATAACCAGGCAGAGGGAATAGCCTGGGTGAAGGCCTGGAGACAGGGGAGTCCTGGGTTGGTGGCTTCTGGGGTCATAGTTATGGCTGCAGATTCTCATCCTCAAGAAGTTGCAAGGTAAAAGTCATACGTTCAGGAGGCCACAAACTCACCATGGTCTTTCCCAGCATGAGGGTATGAAGTGTTCTCTTCTTGGCCCTTTGCTTTAGGAATCCCACCTGACTCACCTACTTCATGAAGTTGTTGACTTAGTCCTGTTTCTTCATTGGCTTTGTTAAGATTGTGTGTGGAAGCCAGTGGGTAACTTCACATATGTTGTCTATAAGGAAACTGTTCATCGTTTTTTTTTTTGTTTTTTTTTCCTGAAGATGGGGTCTGTTATTTGCCTGTAATTCATTGCTACCATAGAGTGAGGTTTTGGAGGAAGGGTCAAGATCATAGAGTGAGGTGAAGGGCTAGATGGCCAGGTCGGGGTGGAGGGACACAGGAAGGCCGTCTGGCCCACAGAAGAGCACTAGAGAGGACCAGAAGGATGATCACACCCACCGCAACCACCCAATTCTAAAGTTGTGCTGGAGAAGAGCCTAGGGCCATGGCCCAAGTCAGTCTTGGGAGAATGTGGAAACAGAAGAACCAATAATAATCCTGAAGAGTCCTTGGCAACTCCGGACTGAGTTAAGTGACAGCCTCACATGAGGGGGTATGAACCACTAGCAGTTAGCCCATTCCTTCCGAATACTTGGTGAGTCTCACCTGGTCCTCACACCTCCTTCCCTCTGCCTTTCTCTCTCCTCCCCTTTTCAGTTCTGCCCAGCTATAGCCCCAGTCCTAACCCTGGCTTGACAGCTAACTTGTTCTAGTTAAGGTTCCTAAGCAAGAAAGCCTGTCATTCCAGTTACTCGAGAGGGGAAGGAGGAAGATTGCAAGTTCAAGGCTTGCTTGAATGACTTAGACCCTATTTCAACATAAACAGTGAAAAAGCAGCCAGGGGAACTCAGTTGGTAGACGGCTTGACTTGGACATGTGAACCTCTAGATTCAATTCCCAGTACTGCAAAAGAAAAAAGAAAAAAAAAAAAAAAACAAAACACCACCACCACCACCAACAACAAAAACCCTGGTGGGTGTTGTGGCACACGTTTAATCCCAGCACTTGGGAGGCAGAGTTTAGAGGATCACCATGAGATCGAGGCCACCCTGAGACTACATAGTGAATTTCAGGTCAGCGTGAACTAGAGTAGAGTGAAACCTTACCTCTAAAAACCAAAAGAAAAAAAAAAAAAGAGGAAAAATCTTTAAGTCTATAAAACCACAGGTATGAAAGTGTGATGGTGGTGCCTCTGTTCGAAAGAGACAAGTAGGAATATCTATGGTAAGGGAATTAGACTTTACTGGAGGAGTGTCTTAACTGTAGAAAGGACACTTCACATCACAGCACTGGAGACTGGAAATGTGAGGTGTTCGCATGGCATTGGGGCAGGAAGGGTTTTAAGCTTAAGGAGAGGGGGGAGGGAGAAGCATTAGCCAGTGTGAAGGCAGCCAGCTTCCTTGAGTTCCTTTCTTCTGAGATTGCCAGCCAGGTCTCTGAGGGCCCTGGGTTTCCGAGGTAGCAGGGGTCTGTCTCCTATCAGACTTCTTGGCTCTCACCAGGAGTATGTTGAATTTCTGACGTACTAGCTTCTTCAGCCATCCCACACCCCCTTGTACTGTTGTCCAATCCCCAAGGTGACCATGCTGGAAGGTGGGTGAGTTAGTCTTGGGGACAGAAATTTGAAAATTGAATTAACGTCCTTGCCAAAGACACCTCAGCCAGCTTCTCATTCCTTAGTCATGTGAGGATGCCAACAGATGTGTGAAATATAGGAGGAGACTCCTCCATGAGATGCCTGTCTCCTGAATGTGGGAAATCTGCCATCCTCCCCCCTTGCACCTCATTCTTGAATGTGCCACTGTGAAATTTCCCTCTTCTACACCCACTGATGGATGAATGAGAATGTGGTGAGAGACACTGATCATGGATAAAATGTATTAATTTCCTGTCAACATTATAGTAATGATCACTGTAACAGGAGATTGTTGGTGAAAAGTGAAAATGGGTATGTCTTAGGTGAAATTAGACCCATTTATTTCCCTCTGTGGTGGCTGCTTGGGGACATTTCCAAATAATCCATGACTAGTGGATATTCACAAGTGGGCTAAAGGGAGGGATATCCAGAGAAGCTCTTCAGCCTAGCAGACAAACATAGATAAAACTCAGGTATAGTTTATAGAAGAGATCATCAGAAGTACATGCATTCTTCTTTTTTCACTATTATTTTATTTATTTATTTGAGAGAATAAGAGGGAAAGAGGGAATGCGGGGGAAGAGAGAGAGAGAGAGAGAGAGAGAACTGGGTGTGCCATGGCCTCCAGGCTGTGCAAATAAACTGCAGATACACGTGCCACCTTGTGCATCCAGGTTACATGGGTCCTGGGGAATCAAACTGCTCTCTTTTGCCTTTGCAGGCAAATGCCTTAACCACTAAGCCATCTCTCAGGCCCTGAAGCACAAGTATTCTAATATTCAAGAAAAGTTAAAAAAAAACAAAACAGAACCTGATCTGTGAGTCATAATTTAATATTGCTTTGTTTATATTTGTGGAGTGCTTCTTGTACATTGGGCCCTGTATTGAGGCCTAGATGGCATGAGAACTCCTGGGAAGAAAGTGATATCACAGCATCAGAGTGAAGGCAGGAGGCCATACTGCTAGGATTAAATAGAAGCATGATTGTCAAGGGCTTAGCTAGGGCTTGTCATGTCACGATGTGCCAGTTCAATGGTCTTGTGTTGGTTAATATAGTCAACTTGGTAGATTGGGAGCTGCCAGGAGACTGGTAATGCATACTGCAGGATGTGTCAGCAAAGGTGTTTCTAGAGAGGATTAACTAGGTGTAGAACCACAAAGGAGAGGGGGCTTAGGGGAGTGAATAGATAGAAAGGGGCAGAAGTCACTTTCTATGGACAAGCGTGTGCTTGTAGTGCTCCTTGTGCTTACTGGCTGCAACCATAGCCACTTGGAGTAACTGAACTAGCTTGCCATGTGACCTCATTGATGCTCAAGCCTTCCCACAAACACAAACAAACCAAAAGCAGCTATGAGAAGTCTTGGAAAATGCAATTTGCAAGTTATTCAATGTGTGTTTCCAATATCTACATTATTAAAAATGCCATCTTGTAATGAAGGCACAATTCATTACAAGACAGAGAGTCCTTTAGGCTCCTTGGCTAGCGTGTCTAGTGAGTTCCAAGCCAATGGAAGACTGTCTCTCCATCTCTGTCATTTGCTGGGAGGAGGCTAGGCCCTCCTGATTATAGTCTAGCTTTACTCTGGCTATAGCATAGTGAGGTTTGCTCCCAAAGACATGCTGGGGCTGCATCTTTCTTTTAAGAGAGTACAGATACCTTTTTGTGGCTCAAACAAAACATCTGACCAGAAGCGGCTCAGGAGAGGAAAGAGTTTATTTCATCTTTTCTCAGGGAAGTGTCACCACGGTGGAGAAAGCATGACAGACCTCAGCAGGACACCTGAGTCCCATCTCCACACCAGCGGGGAGGAAGTGGTCTCAGCGTGAGCAGGCCGAACCCCCACTGGCCTGGGTAAACCACGAGATCTGCCCGCAGAGACACACCTCCTCCAGCTAGACTCTGAACCCCCACTGGGCTGGATGAATAACCCTTATGGTCCACTCCCAATGACACACCTCCTATAATAAGTTCACAGTGGCAAGAGACCCTGGCATGCTCACATTCATTAATTCTCTCTCAATTAAAATTTTAACAATTAAAAAATATCTTTATGTTGTTTGTAAACCACCCAGTTTAGGGTAATTTGTTATAGTAGCTATAACTGATGGGAATAGTCTTGATTGTGAAATATACTTAGTTTGGTAGCTTGTTTGTTTTTTCATTCATTAATTAATTTATTTATTTTAGTTTTGTTTTGAGATAGAATCTTGTATCATCCAGGCTGGCTTCAAATTCATTTTGTGTTCCAAACTGTGTGTGTCTGTATGTATGTATGTGTGTACATTTGCGAGTTCATTTGTGCACGTGTGTGTACGGGTGTGTGTGCCCATGTGTGAAGGCTGGAGGACAGTCTCAGGTGTCATGCATTAGGCCCTGTCCATCTCCTTTGAGACAGTCTTCCATTGGCTTGGAACTCACTAGACACGCTAGCCAAGGAGCCTAATGGACTCTCTGTCTCCACCTTCCCAGTGCTGGGATTATAGGCACATACCACCATGCCCGGCATTTCTATGTGGGTACTGGGGATTGAACTTGGGTCTTTGTGGTTGAAAGGAAAGCATTTACTGCCTGAGTCATCTTGCCAGACCCCACTTTCCACTGTGCGAGTCTGTGTCCCCACTTCAAGTAGTTTGAGTCTCCTACCAGGGGCGAGGAGACTGGGAGTCCTGCTCCCCCTATAAACGACATATCCCTTTCTATTACTGGGACTGTCATCTTCAGAAGACAGTGCAGCCCTGAGAGGCAGGGATGCTGGGGGGAGGCCGGAGACCTACACGATGTGTGGCTTAGTGTCATTGGACACTTTCTCTGGGCTCCTGCTTAAAGGCTGATATCATTTGCCAGGAGGATAGTGCCCTGCCCTGCCCAGCTGTGCAGACTGCTCATCAGTCTCCTAAGGACGTTGACACTGTAAGTTCTTCATCCGACAGAAGGAGTTTCATAGGTCTTCACTCATGCCGTGACATGTCAGTTGAGTGGTATGGGAGAATGGATTTGACCTGCATGTTTTGGGATTGTTTTCTGTCAGTGTTGAGGACGGAAATTAAGCTCTTGGCCATGTGCTCTGTCCCTGGGCTGTCCAGCCCCATAGATATATGTTTTATGGGAGGGACTTGAACAGGGTGTTTTCTTTCCTGCTTCTACCATCTTTCAACTGGTCTCTTCTAGAAATCTTATGCCTGAAGTTGATTCTTACCTCACAGCCTTCATGTGGGATTCCCCACCAGCAGAAACTAGCAAAAGCCTTTCAGAGCAGAGTGTAGGTTTATATTTTTAAGGAAGCCCCTGGGCAAGTCCTGGGACAGGAGGGTTACGATGTAGGAGAAGAAAGAGAAGGTGGTCAGCAGAGACTGTTCCCAAGCTGGGTACTGCTGCGAGCCCCTGGGGAACTAAGCAAGCCTCTGGTTGTGGTGCTGATGGTCAGGGTACTTCTCTGTGAGTGGAGTGGGTCCCTTTGGCCTGAGAAAGCCTAGTGCTGAGTCACACAACCTGGGGAAGGGAAGTCAGGCCTCTATCTATCATAGTGTCAAGGCCAGTGGTAGGTGCCCATCACATGGCTGTGCATGTGTGTCTGTGTGCCAGACAGTGAGCATCACAGGAGCAGCACCAGAGTATTCCCAGACCTTTGTCATGTTGAGTGTGGCAGGACCAGGAATCTCCTAGTGGCAGTTTTATGGTGAGATTTTCAACCTACTACATGAACTTAGTAGGTCAGAAAGTGGTGGTTCCAGGCTTGGTAATCTATTTTTTTAAAATTTTCTAGATCCTGGAGAATATTACTACTACATTAATAGAATAAGCCAGGAAGATATGGGCATGGAATTAAAGACAGTCAAATACACAGAGGCAGAGAGCAGATGATGGTGAGCAGATTCCGTGAGTAGAGAAACGTGTACGGAGAACTGGGCACAGTAATGGGGGTGAGTATGTCTGGCTAATGGCAGCATGGTGGCCTTTGGTAATAATTCTGTGTTGAAACTTGCTCTTTTCTTTCACACCTTGGAGATCAAACTCATAAATTCTGTATTATGCACTTTTTTTTGCTCCCATATCCATTGCTTTACATCTATAGTTTCAATTTTCCTAGCCAAATATTGTGCAAAAGTCTTAATTAGAAATTTCAATAAATAAACAATTCCTGACCTTTAAATAACTGTTATCATAGTTCATGTTTGCAATTCTCCTTTTATTAGCAGTCTGTAATTAATAAGTTAATCTTTACCATTAGTATGTAGGAAGGAGCAAACACAGTACATAGAGGATTGGCTACTGCCACTTATTGGAGGTATCTGCTGGGGGGATAGCATGTACCCCCTCCTTTAGGGGACTAGCATTCTGATAACAGGCTAGGAGAGTGGGTACTGTGGCATCATCTCACATGAAGAGGTAAGTTTGTGTTTGCTTGATTGTACTTAACATCTCACCATGTGGATGTCATTAGGGTATATACATAACAGATAGAATATTTATTAAAAATAAGTTGCATTTGAGATGACTCAGAGGGTTATGTGCCTGCCATGCAAGCATTAGAAGCCTGAGTTAAGATGACCAGCACCCACATAAAGCAATCTGGTGTGGTGGCATGGGTGGTTCTGTAATTCCAGAGCTGAGGAGGCAAACACAGAATGATTCCTGGGACTTATTGTCCTACTAGCATAGACAAATTTGTGAGCTCAAGGTTTAGGCCAAGACCCTGCTTCAAAAATAAGGCGGAACTGAACATTTAACATTTACCCTTTTCCTTGGGTCTCCACATGTGTACATATGTGCCCACACACATGCTGCTATGCAGGCATACCGCCCCAGGAATAGAAAACAAAGCAATAAAAAGGAAAAAAACAAAATTCAGTGGCATGAAAAGCTATAGAAAAAATTAACTCCTCAGTTACTAAAAGATTTGAAAGCATGGCATCCCTGACTGTAAGCCAGTTCCTGTGAGCTCATCATCCCGTGTCATTCAGACAGACCTACACAATTTTTGGTTATTTTTACATATTGGGACAACTCTTCTGGAGTCATATTTAGAATAGTTAGTTATAAAAAATAAAGCCAGGGCTGGAGAGATGGCTTAGCGTTTAAGCACTTGCCTGTGAAGCCTAAGGACCCCGGTTCGAGGCTTGGTTCCCCAGGTCCCACGTTAGCCAGATGCACAAGGGGCCACACGCATCTGGAGTTCGTTTGCAGAGGCTGGAAGCCCTGGCGCGCCCATTCTCTCTCTCTCTCCCTCTGTCTTTCTCTCTGTGTCTGTCGCTCTCAAATAAATAAATAAATCATTTAAAAAAAAATAAAATAAAGCCAGTGGCTGCAATAAGGAAATCCCTGACTTTGCTCTGAGGACAGCAGTGTGTGGCAGCAGTGCTGAGGCCCTGGCTGTCAGAGATGACAGGCTTGCGATGTGTCTACGGTGCTCTGTTGTACTGCACCCAAGGCAGACATCACTAATCTGTCACCACTCTCTTCAACTTTGGCCTGAAGTTGGCCTCTGTCAGATCTTTTTTAGTGACTGACATCCACTTCCAGTTAGGGCAGAATGCCAGTGAGCCTTCAAGAGGGAAGCTTGAGAGAAATCCCTTTCTTGGCTTGAGTAGTTTTCTTTTCTGGTTTGGATAAAGTGGACAGAAAGTGCATTCATTGTGGATAAGGGAACACTAGAATATATTGCTTGAGAGAAATCCCGTTCTTGGCTTGAGTAGTTTTCTTTTCTGGTTTGGATAAAGTGGACAGAAAGTGCATTCATTGTGGATAAGGGAACACTAGAATATTTTCAAGTTAGGTTGAGAGGTAGGGCATATCCCCATGACTTCATGATCCAAGGGACAGCCACAACCTGTGCAGTGGTCAGTAGTGGGAGCAACTCTTAAGTTGGAGAAAGCAGAAGAGACACACCATCATCTTCTGTAGAAGCTTCTAGATCTTGTAAGAAGGTCTTTCAGGAAGCCTTGGTGTCCATTATGGACCGAATTGTGTATCCTCCTACAACAGTTAATCTACTCTGTCAGCTTGACTAGAATTAGGGTCACCTAGGAGTTTGGTGAGGCTTAGCTCTAGGTTTGTCTATGAGAGGATCAGCTATGGTGGCGAAGCCCCCCCTCCCCCATTGAATAAGGGAGGCCCCATCCCATGTCTGGGGACCCACATAGAATAAAAGGGGGAGAGGAGAAAGCGAGCATAGTGCTGGCATTCCCCTTTCTCGGCTCCCTGGCAGCCATAATGTGAATGGCATGGATCTTCCCACCATAATGGTGAGTCAAAAATAGTCTTTTATTCTAGGTTGTCTGGCTTATGTCACTTACCATGATGATCTCTTCTTGTAAACAGTAACACTTTATTCTTATTTATGGCTGTATTAAACTCCACTGAGTGTAATTTTCTTTATCCATCTCTCTGTTGATGGACAGCGATGCCAATGCCATGAATTGACTATTGTGAAGGGTGTGGTATAGTCATGGATAAGCATGGATATGTAAGCATGGATAAACATGGAGTGCTGACCTACACACCTTTGGGTATTTTCCCAGACGTGCTACAGCTGGATGGTTTATGATAGTTCTATATTTAGACTTTCCATACTGATTTCCATGTTGTATGTATCTCCACTGGCAGTATGTAAAGGTTTCTTTTCCCTAAGTCCTCATCATCATTTTTTGTTTGTGTAATGATAGCTATTCTGACAGGGATGAGAACTGGAATTTCAATATAGTTCTGATTTCCATTTCATGGAGGCAAAGGGCTTTGGCATATTTCATGTATCTATCAACCATTCATACTTTCCTTTTGATAGTAGCCTAATTTATCCACCCACATATTGATTGGATGATTTGTTTTTAGTGTGTTTAATTGTTTGACTTCATTGTATATTCTGGGTACTATTAACCTGTTTGGCAGAACATCTTCCCCACTCTCGTTGTTTTCTTTGCTCTGCAGAAGCCTTTGAATTTCGCACAGTCCCGTTTATCCACTCTTGATATTTCCTGAGCTACTGTAGTCTTTTTCAAAAAGTCTTGCCAGTGATTGTGTCCGGAAGTAATTTCCGTTTTCCTCTAGCAGTTTCAGAGGTTTTTAAAGGGTCTTTTTGGTCCACTTTTTTTATTTATTTGAGAGTAACAGAGAGAAAAAGAGAGGGAATGGGTGCACCAGGGCCTCCAGACACTGCAAATGAACTCCAGATGCTGCGCACCTTGTGCATCTGGCTAACGTGGGTCCTGGGGAATCGAGCCTTGAACTGGGGTCCATAGGCTTCACAGGCAAGCGCTGAACTGCTAAGCCATCTCTCCAGCCCAGTTTCAGAGTTTTGAATCTACTAGAAAGCCATGATTTGACAAACTCTTATACAAAAGTAGCATTACTCAAGATGAGCATGCAAAAAGAAAAATCATAGCTTGTCTATGTTTCAATAAGAACACACTGAAAAAAAAAATCAAGGAACAAAATCACATTCACAATAGCCTGAATGAAGTTGTCACAGCAATAAATGCAGCTATGGGGGTGAAAGACCTCTACAATGCAAGCTTTTAAGACTTAGGTGATGGAAGAGGGTGAAAACAAAGAAACTAACACCTTCAACCATGGAAACCAAAGCAATAACCCCAACAAGCATAGCACAATAGAGGAGAGAGTAGTTGGAAAGGAGAAGAGGTTCAGTGGAGTAGGGATGGGGGGGAGACAAGAAAAGGTAATGGGAGGAAACTGATCAAATTACACTACGCTCATGTATGAAAATTCTCAAAAAATTACACTGAGGAAAGAGATGGAAGAAAACACTAAGTTCTTTTTAGTACTTCTATATTATTTTTAAGTATTTATTTATTTATTTTTTATTAACATTTTCCATGATTATAAAAAAATCCCATGGTAATACCCTCCCTCTTCTATATTATTGATCTACCTTTTTAAATAAAAATACTTTAAATTTTATTTTTACTTATTTATTTGAGAAAGAGAGAGATAGAAAATTGGCATGCCAGAGTCTCCAGCCACTTGAAAATGAACTCCAAACACATATGCCACCTTGTGCATCTGGCTTACATGTGTCCTGAGGAATCAAAAACTGGGTCCTTTGGCTTTGCAGGCAATCACCCTAACTGCTAATCCATCTCTCCAGCCCTTGGTCTACCTTTTGGTGAATACTTAGTGATGAGTTTTTAAATTTTGAGAAAATATATTTCATATTTGTAAATACTGAGTTTTAGTTTTTATATACCCCCCCTCCTTCAGGGGTTGCTTTAAGGACCTCAGTGGATAGTACTGAATTCTATGTGCACTGCTGGTGGTTTCCCTCTGTTCTATTCTTGCTCGACCTCTCTTAGGTGACAGTCTATCCTGCATTGGGGAGAGAATCTCTTACTTTCTTACGCTAGCCCCCCACTCATTTTGGACAAGAGTATCTATGACTACACTTGTAAGGGTGGCACATTTCAGGGGTTGGTCATTCTCTTCTACAACCTTTGCAACAGGGCTTTGCAAATCCTTTCATAAGTAGGTGGAATCTATTTTTCTGACCTTTGGGTACACCATACTCAAGTCCCAAGAGCTCTGAGCAAGTTTCAGTAGATGGGTGTAAATTGGCTCTGAGGCCAAGGCTGCTTGAAATTATAATTTTTCATGCTTCTCTTTCACGAGCATTGTTATTATTATTTTAGAAATTTGGCCAATAAAAATAAGGCAGTGTTGTATTCCATTTATATAAATGGATTATTATTTTTGGATCTGTGTGTGTTTATTTTAAGGTCTTTATTTTAGCTCAAGTGACTTATTTTGGCACAAACTCTTTTAAAGAAATATTTTTTTATTTATTTATTTGCAAACGGGGGGGGGCAGAGAGAGAGGATGAATGAATGAATATGTGTGTACTAGGGCCTCCAGCTGCTGCATACAAACTCAAGATGCATGCGTCACTCTGTGCACCTGGCTTTACATGGGTACCCGGGTCATTTGGCTTTACAGGCCAGCACCATGACCCCTGAAAATTGGTAGTGGGTTGGTTATTCTTGGAAAAGAATGAAAATAGTCTGGTAGCCATGAAGTCACCAACTTCCTGGGAGGAGAACAGTTATGATGTTTTGCAGGTTGGTGGTTTTGGTTGTGGGTGTGGTGGTTTGAATGTGAAATGTTCCCCATTGCTTCCTGTGTTTATGATTAAGCCCCTACTCAGTCTCCAGCTGGTGGCCTTCCTGAGGGAGGTGTGTTGCTTGTGGTGAGCCTTGGGGAGTTTTTGCCTAAGCCCTCCTTGCCTGAGCCAGTTCGCTCTTACCGCTGCTTCCCAGCTGCTGTGACAAGTGTGAGGCCCAGCGTCTGCTCTGCCATGCTTTCATGCCATGCTGAAACTTCCCTCCAGACTGTCAGTTGAAATAAACCCTTTCATCCCAACAGCTACTTCTGCTCAGGTGTTTGTTCCAGCAAACGAGAAGGTAACTGCAGCTTCAGGATTGGGTAGGAGTGCTGTAGCTGCAGCTGATGGCTTGGGTAGGAGCACTACAGCTGCAGCTTCAGGACTGAGTCAGAGTACTGTTTCTACAGCTTAAGGACTGGGGAGGAGTGCTATAAATGTAGCACCTGGACTGGGGAGGCGTACAATAACTGCTGCACACGGATTGTGTAGGAGTTCTATAGTTATAACACAAGGTTCAGGTGGAAATACTATAACTATGGTCCCAGTTCAAGTAAAGAAAATGCACAGATGGGCATCCTAGGAAAAGGAAAAGCCCTCGTCATGCAGAAACCTAAATTTTAAAGTATAGACAAGCCCAACACACTGGGAGATTTGGCACACCAAAGCCTGCAGCCACTGCAATCAGGTAGTGAGACGGTGAGTCATGGTCAGGAATGGTGTGATAAAAGCAGGTCAGGGTGAGAGCAGGAGGAGCTAGGGAGTTTCAGCTTGCACAGCACACACTGCAGTACATGAGTAAGTGCCAGAAGTGCAGAGGAAATCAGGCTGGCGAAGTGGTCTTGAGAAATGTTGCTGGCTGATAGATTGATGCAATTTTAAGACTGTGTGGTGACAGGTTTTTGGCTGGGTTGTGGTCCACACATATGCTTCACTGTGCCAAGTACGCAGTAAGAGGCTGGCACTCCTGCTGCTGGATTCGAGGGCCAGGTCAGACCTGGACAGAGTGGGTGTTCAGCCACAAGCGTGGAGGGGATTCTCAGATGGAGAAGATCCAGCTGACTGGGACAGCGTCTGCTGATGACTCAGGATCTCTAGAGAAGAGAGGGATGCTGGGCTTCTACGCAGCATATGCAAGAAGCCTATGCCACTTTGAGCTGAATTTCAGAGGGGGAGGTGACGACGACACGAGGCCAGGACTGCATTTTAGAGATGAAGAGGGCAGACCCTCTAGGGGCAGGAAGTGGATCGCACGATGGAAAAGGCTGACCTGTCTCGGAAGTGGCTCACACGCGATGAAGAAGGGCCAGCTTCTAGTGACTGGGAAGTGGATGACGCATGATGAGGAAGGCCGACCTTCTATGGGTGGGAAGTGGATGAATACACGGTGGAGAGTGTCGACTTTCTCAGGCTGGGAAGTGGATCATTCACAATGAAGAAGGCAGATGGACCTTTGATGGGCTGGGAAGTGGCTGGACACCCAATACTAGGAATGAACGCACTTTCTGGAGTGGGTGCTTCAAAGGGACATTTTTACCTTTTCACCACACCCTACTTCTCACAAATACAACACAGTAAAGTCTAGGAAAATGCCTTGTAGAATTTTCTTTTTCATTTAAATTCTAAACCCATTTTGTAGCTTTAAATATATGTGTGAAAGAACTTTATATGCCTCTGTCTTCTGTGGTTAAAACCAGTAAATGTTGCACCCTTAAACAATCAGACTGATGGAAGGATCATTTATTTATTTGAGACAGACAAAGATGGAGAGAGAGATAGATAGAGAGAGAGAGAGAGAGAGAGAGAGAGAGAGAGAGAGAGAGAGAATGAGCACACCAGAGCCTCCACCCACTAAAAACGAACTCCAGACACATGCTTCACTTTGTGCATCTAGCTTACATGGGTCCTGGGGAATTGAGCCATGGTCCTTTGGCTTTACACATAAGTGCCTTAACTGCTAAGCCATCTCTCCAGCCCCAGATCATTCTTTTTTATCTGTCAAGCCCTGGATCATTCTTTTTTTCTTTCTCCCATATTACAAAGTGGTTAAGAGGAATTTCTAGTTATGTCTCTGCATGTTTTTGTCATGTTTTTGTTGGAAAATTTCTCCACAGGTCCTTGAGTACCACTCAACCCTCTTTCAATTTTGGATGGTTAGGTTAATTGCAGAACCCATTCTGGAACAAGATTATTGCAAACTTGAGCCTCCTTTGGATACTATGAATCAAGGACAGTGCTTGAAGGACCTGCTTATCAAGACCTGAGGCGTGAGGTCAAAACCGGACACAATCTTGGAATAAATGTTATATCTTTGTCCCATCCTTCCATGTTTCTTAGAACAGGTAACAACCTATTTTTGAGTATTTTTTGATTAAGGAAGACAGGACCTCTAGATGTATACCAGATCACTACCTCTGTCTATACTCTTAATTGCTGGGTCTGTGCCTTTAAAGTGGAGCCATGGGTAGGTGGAAGAGAATTGTAAGTTCCCAGTAGTGGGAAGGTTGTATTAAACTCAAATTATGATGTTCCTTGCACTGGGGTTCAAATATTCATCTCTTTTCTGCTAAGACACGCCCAGTTCTTATTGACTGCATAACCTGTTCAAATTAAGTTTCCCCATCTGTAAATAATTAAGCAAGGAGTTGCCTTTCTCTTAAAAACATTTCAGCTTGTTTGTTTCCCTGGAGAATCTGCTTTAGTTGTTTGAATTGCAGCATGGGCACTAGAATTCAGACAGTGAGACAAGGCATCCTGAGAGGTTCTAATGTGCAGCAGAATTGAGGAGAGGGAAAGAGTCATGACAGGGGGAGGTAGAGGGATGTGGGAGAGCAAGGAAGGCAGAGAAGGGGGACAGGCCATGCACTGTGCCCTGTCACGTAGGGTGTGTTGCTTACCTTCTCCTTCCTTCCGCAAAATGACAACATTAGAACATTAGGAGTACTGCTCAGGTGTCTTCGTCAATTTCCTGTAGCTCTGACAAAATGCTGAACGTTGGATAATTTATCAAAAACTAAAGGTGATTTATCTCATGGTTTAGAGACTGGGAAGGCCATGAGCATGGTGAGAGTTCACACTCAGCCTCTAGGGAGGGATGTTCCTGCTGCCACATGAGGTAGACAGAACCACATGGTGTATGGACAGACAAACTTGCTTTTCTACCAGAGCGGCTCTCTCCATATATCACTACATCATAATCCATTAACTAGCGCACAGCCTGCATGACCCTGCCTTCTCCTGTCCATCCTCACAGCACAACCCTCAGGCTAGTCGTTTAGGCTTGCCTCAAAAAAAATCTTAAAAAAAAGAACATGCTTTCTTGCTGATTTCCCAGGATTTCTCAATCTGTCTCTCACTCTCTTTCCCTCTCCATGCATACCGACAAAGCTTGCAAATGCATTAAGAAAAATTGTATGTTGAATCATGGGCTCAATCCTTGGATTTTTCTCCAAAATCTAGGACCTTCCACTTCTGAGTGCATAGGTGATCCTGAAGCTAAGTTCTTGCCTCTCCAGCTTTGAAAGTGGGCTGTGAGCCCCAGGTTGCTGCTGTCCGAGTAGCCTCTGAGGCATGCATAATGCACTGGCAAATGCATCAAGTAGGAGGTGCTGGCTTGCATACCACCCACCCCAGTACTGCTCTAATCTCCTCCCAATCTCGCCTCATCAGCTCTGACTACCATACTTGTCCTTCTGTGGCTCCAAACAGCATTTAAAAATTTTGCTCAGACTTTATAGCTATTATTGGCAGGTTTAGGGTGATAAAAGATACTGTCCTGGTTAAAAGTCCAAGGTGGATCACATTCATTTGATTATCTAAATGAAATATCTCCAATAACCTCCTCCTGTGATACAGTCTTATTGCCTGCCGCGAGTCCTTTCTCTTGTGGCAGTTCTCACAAGGCCGAGGTGCGTCCATTCTTCCCAAGAGGCTATTTCTTTGGAAAGCAAGGGAAAACTGAAGACAATGTCCTTGTCATCTCTTGGCTGGAGAGTACTGCTGATGTTGGCCGTGGTTGCCATGGTCACTACTGAAGGTCAGGTTCTCCAGCTGTGCAGGTGTATTTTTTATGCTCAGGCATAAAGTCAGAACTGACTTAGGGTCATCCTGCTGCAGGAACCCAGTGACGCTGTGTCTCTTCTCACTACAGTCACCCATCCCCCCCCCATAAGCTCATATGTGGCTCTTCTTGGTGCAAGTCCTAGGATCTTAGAGTTTATATGTACACACACGCACACGCACACACACACACACACACACACACTCATCTGGGCCACCTGTTGTTTTGGGAGAGGACTGTGAACACATCTTCTCAGAGGGAGGCATTTTTGTCTGACTGTCACCATTTTCACAGAGGGTAAGAAAGAAGAAAATAGCATGCTATTAAAGAGTGCGTGTAGGGCAGTGAGAATTAAAGTATAGTGTTTATAATTTTCTTACATAATCCTCAAAATAGTCTTCTGAGGTGGTTCTTTCTTTGTGTATGTGTGTGTGTGTGTGTGTGTGTGTGTGTGTGTGTGTGTGCATGTGCATGCACATGTATGCCATGGCACATGTGTGGAGGTCAGAGGACAACTTCTGGACATTGATCCTCACCTTCACCCTCATTTGAGACAGGGACTCTAACTCTCAACTGTTGCACCCAGCAGGCAAGCTTCTGGCATTCTCTTGTCTCTGCTTCCTTCTCACTGTAGATAGGCTGACATTACAGATAATCAGGCCCAAGCATCAGGCTTTATGTGGTGCTGAGGACCCAAGCTCAGACACGTGTGCTTGTGGGGCAAGGCTTTGATCCACTCTTGCATGGTTGCTTCTTGCTTCATTCAGAGCATTCTTCCAACACACACACACATGGCATACATGTGCATGCACACACACGCACACAAATGCCATTAGTACAGCAAATGCAAGCATCAAAGCTACTTTGTGATTTTATTATCATATATTTATTACTATTCAATTTATTTATATGAGAGGGAGGGAGGGAGGGAGGGATGGGGGAGGGAGGGGGGAAGGAGGAAGAGGGAGAGAGAGGGAGGGCACAGCAGGCCTTCATCTGTTGCAAATAATCTCCAGAAGCATGCACCACCCTGTGCATCTGGCTTACGTGGGTCCTGGGGAATCTAACCTGGGTCCTTTAGCTTTGCGGGGAAGCACCTTGACTACCAAGCCGTCCCTCTGGCCCTGTCATATTATTTTTAATGTCAGGCTGATCCCAGTGAGGCACATATAGTCAGATAACTACATTTTTATTTAACACAGCTTGTCACTGTTATGCCACCAACTTGACATGTGGTTAGTTCATCAACTTGTTTTACTTTGGAAAGGACTTAGAAGGATTGCTTTGCATGTGTTTGTATGTGTACTATGTGTGGCATGATACAGTGGATGTATAGTGTACACATGCATGTCCAGTGTGCAAGAGGAGGCCAGGGGCAATGTCACGTGTCCTTCTTATATCACTTCCCCATGTATTTCCTTGAGATAGAGTCTCTTTCTGAACATGCAGCTGCTGTATTTGGTCAGACTGACTTACCAGCAAACCCCTGAAAATGTCCTTATCTCTGGGTGTAGAAGTATGTGTGTTGATATGTTGATATTTTTGTGCGTGTTGAGGAACCAGACTCAGGGCAAATAAGACTCTACCAGTTCTCATGGTTGCACAGCAAGTGGTCTTACCTGATGACCCATCTCCCTAGCCTTTAATTTTTTATACAAATTTCTAGAGTATCTGCATGCTTAAAAGGTAAAATAGTTGGAACAGATTGAATTCAGAAAATGTTTAATTCCATTTCTTTCACATGCTACTTATTGTTATTACTTTTTATTTTTTGTTTAATTACAGACACACACACACACAGAGACACACACACCAGAGCCCTTCTTATCTGACTTCATTCAATAGAGACAAGGATGCAGTAGCCATTATTTGGCCTTTGGGCATGACATGTATGAATTTGGTGTAAGAAACATACTTCATCTAGAAGATAGATCTGAATGGACAGAATCCTCAAATAACAATTGATTATATCATACATTCACTTACGACAGTTTCATAGCACTCCATTGCATAGATACACTATAACTTATTCAGCACGTCTGTTGATGGATGTTTTCCATCTCTTACCATTATAAAAAGTTAACAGTGAATAAAATGGTGCATTTAGACATTAAGATATTAAGAACTGCTCTTTAGAATAGCATCCTTCCAGCGGGATTGCTGAGACAAAGGATATTAATCCACATGTAATATTTGTGTAAGCCATGCTCTGTATAAGTGTGGTACCATTTTGCTTTCCCACTAGTTTGAATGAAAGAGTCTGTTTTTTTCCAGCCTCACCAGCAAGATACATCGTCTTTCTGGAAATCTCCTGGTATTAATGGTGACACAGGGTTATCCCAGTGTCCTCATAGTTGGCATCCCTGCCACAGACTGGCAAAGCCGGGACCACCAGTCCGAGGGAGAACAGAGCCTTGGGAGGTGGGCAAGGAGTCGGTGAAGTGACAAACAGACACACACACAAGGTGAATGTATCTGAGTGTATTTTACTGAAGCAGAACATCAGGTTATATAGAATTCTAGCTGCATAAGCTTATCCTTTGTTTATTTAAGCGGTACAATTTCTATGAATAGCCTGTTCCAGGAGAGGCACAAATACCTTGAGTAAAGATTACAATCACAAATTTAATAGTTAATATCTCACCAAAATCAGTGTTTGACAGTCAGTGGTTAAAAATGATGTTTAGTTTTTAGCCTGCTTCAAGCATCAAGTATTTTTAACAAAAGTTTTAACAAGGCAACTTCATAAGTCTAGTAATTTTCTTCCTTGAACCATGCCATAAAAATGTAAGCAAGCACCAAGGTGGCTTTGATCTAGCAAGTCTGTCCACAAAAGGTAAAGATTACCAAGAAACATGCTTCGCACCATTGTTTGCTAGCACATCCCTATTCCTATACACTCCTGTATAAGGTGATGGTTCATCAATTCGTTCTGGTCCTTGGAATTCTGATTATGGCTTGAAACAACAGTGGTGTCTTCGGAGGAAGCATCACACAACCAGGTGACTCAATTTTATGGACACTTGCTCCATATCTAATTTTTACTACATTGTGAAAGAACATCATGCTGCTGTCATGTGTCAGGAACAGAACAGTAGTAATGAAGAAAACAGCTATTAGAGAGCAGAAAAGGCACAACAATCTTCGAGAATGCATGTCCTTCCAGGAGGCTTTCTTCCTTGAAGCTGTCGCCTCGGCCTGGTGAACAGGTCACGCAGACTCCACTGGAGTTGGCGTGGCACATCCCTCTGATTATCATTGAGCTCTGCAGACTATTTCTTGTTCCTATAAATTTTGGGCTCACTTGCTTTCTATAGCAGGACCAATTGCGACGATGTCAAGTCCCATCATAGTGGATTTCCTCAAAAGGCAGGTGGGATGAGCACTTTATTGGACTAAGAAGGTAGCAGTCTTCAAGTAGAAAACCTGGTCACTCTCTGATGGCAGTCCCACTCACATAAGGTAGATGAATGGCACCAAAGACGGCCCTGAGCTTTTAGACAAGTGCCTGAAGCTAAGGTTCACTCATGGTCACAAGGGAGAAGCAGCACTGGAGGTGGTGCAGAGAGCTCAGACCTAAGACAATGAGAGTAGAAGCCTTGCCATGTGCAATTGCACTCATGTGGTGGAGAAGGCACTGCTCACAAGGTCTGAGAGAGAGACACACGCCTGCAAATCAACCTCAGGTCACTTCTTCCATCTAGTAAGTACATGAGCTTGCTCAGGCTTCATCGTTTTTAGCCACGTGTGTGTGTGTGTTGTACATGCATGCATGTGTGCACATAGGCTCATACATTGTGCAGCTGTATTCACTTGTGTTCATGTGAATGCATCCATGTGAAGGCTAGAGGACAACTTGTGGTGTAATTTATCAGGAATGGCATTCATATCTTCTTGGCCTAGGTCTCTCCAGTTAGGCTAGATTAGCTGAGCAGTACGCACCAAAATTCACCCTGTCTGTGGCACTGGGAGTACAGACATATATCAAGACACTCCACCTTTCCGTGACTCTAGAGCACTAATAAGGTCCTCATGCTTGCCAGGCCTAAGCCATCTTCCCAGCACATCTTCCTCCTCATTGAGCCCCATTTTCCTAAAGCAGGAGGCATGATGTCCCCTGAGCTTATGTGTAGAAGACATGATATTTGCATGAAAGATTTTGCATCCTACTTGGGACGTGGAAAAGAAGCAACAAGGCCAACACCTGGATAGAATCAGTGGACACACACTGACCTGAAACAGTGGGACACACACTCAATAGAAGCAATGAACAAATGGAAGCAGTGGACACACAGACCAGAAACAATGGATGCACCTGCCCAGTTTAGTGGACACACTGACCAGAAACAATTGACACATCTGGCAGAAGCAGTGGACACACACTGACCCAGAACAGTGGACACACCAATCAGAAGCAGTGGACATGCACCGACAAGGGCCAGTGAACACTTCAACCAGAAGAAGTGGACACACTGTCCAGAAGCAGTGGACATACACCTGACCAGAAGCAGTGGATATACCAGCTAGAGCCAGTGGGCATAACACATGGAGAACAGAAAGAATGGACACACCGACCAGAAGCAAGTGCACACATTGACCAGAAGCAGTGGACAAACCAGCCAGAAACAGTTGGCATTCCAACCAGAAGCAGGGGAACAGAAGCAGTGGACATACACCTGACCAGAAGCAGGGACACACACTGCCCTGAAGCAGCTCACAAGAGAAAAGACTGAATTTCAGCTGACAGTCTCCAGGGTAAGTCTCATCATGCCAGGCCTTAACAGGGAGCCTGAGTCACACCGTCACATCAGTGGGAAGGAAAGTGTCTGTGACTATGTGACCTAAACAGGGTCATTGAGGCACAGTGAATCATCTGCTGGGCTTCTGGAAACAAAGGTCTTGTTCTTTTCACAGTGAATACAAAGCGACATGGAGGGGAAGCAATTTCTGAGGACACTTCAGTTGACTTTTAGCCATTGCTTAGAAGAAAATTATGAAAAGAAAATAAGTAAGAAAAGCCAATATGTGGTGAGTTAAGTTGCAAGTTAGAGAGGAAAGGAGATCTTGTTACTGTCATTTAACCTCATGATCAAGTTACAGCTGAAGACTTTTAACTTTCAGTTATGTGTGAAGTCATTCTTATGTGCCTCAGTTATTGTGAAATTGGGTTTGTGTTATAACAAATTGCCTTTAATACAGTGGCTAAGAACCTTATACCTAATTTGTTTAGTTTTAAGACTCAGAGCCCCTTCCTTATGCCTGCCTAGTGACTCCGGAAAATAGCTCCTTAATCTCTGGACACTGAAAGACAGGGAAACACACAGAGAATGACTTTGTATCAACTTTTATCCATCTAATAATTTGCACTTTGAGAGGCAGTAGGTATAGTCTTTAAAAAAAAATTTTTTCTAGGGCTGGAGAGATGGCTTAGTGGTTGAGCCCTTGCCTGTGAAGCCTAAGGACCCTGGTTTGAGGCTTGATTCCTCAAGACCCACGTTAACCAGATGCACAAGGGGACGTATGCGTCTGGAGTTTGTTTGCAGTGGCTGGAAGCCCTGGCATGCCCGTTCTCTCTCTATCTACCTCTCTCTCTCTCTCTCTGCCTTTCTCTCTGTGTCTTCCTCTATCAAATAAATAAATAAAATGTTTTTTTCTATTAACAACTTCCATGTTTATAAAAAATTTCCCATGGGGGCTGGAGAGATGGCTTAGCGGTTAAGCGCTTGCCTGAGACGCCTAAGGACCTCGGTTCGAGGCTCGGTTCCCCAGGTCCCACGTTAGCCAGATGCGCAAGGGGCGCACACGTCTGGAGTTCGTTTGCAGAGGCTGGAAGCCCTGGTGCGCCCATTCTCTCTCTCACTCTATCTGTCTTTCTCTCTGTGTCTGTCGCTCTCAAATAAGTAAATTAATTAATTAATTAAAAAAATTTCCATGGTAAAACCCTCCCTTCTCCCACTTTCCCCTTTGGATCTCCATTCTTCATCATATGTCCTCCCCCTCTCATTCAGTCTCTTATCTTGATTTCTTGATCTTTTTCTCCTATTAAGATGGTCTTGTGGGGCTGGAGAGATGGCTTAGCGGTTAAGCGCTTGCCTGTGAAGCCTAAGGACCCCGGTTCGAGGCTCGGTTCCCCAGGTCCCACGTTAGCCAGATGCACAAGGGGGCGCACGCATCTGGAGTTCGTTTGCAGAGGCTGGAAGCCCTGGCGCGCCCATTCTCTCTCTCTCCCTCTATCTGTCTTTCTCTCTGTGTCTGTCACTCTCAAATAAATAAATTAATTAATTAAAAAAAAAAAAAAGATGGTCTTGTGTAGGTAGTGTCAGGCACTGTGAGGTCATGGACATCCAGGCTATTTTGTGTCTGGAGGGAGAATGTTGTAAGGGGTCCTAACCTTTCTTTGGCTCTTACATTCTTTCCACCACATCTTCTTCAATAGACCCTGAGCTTTGGAAGGTGTGATAGAGATATTGCAGTACTGTGCACTCCAGTCAATCCTGTCCAGCACCATGATGCCTTCTGAGTCATCTCAAGGGCACTGCCATCTGAAAAGAGAAAATTCTTTACCAAAAGTGTAACATTAATATAGAGGTATGAACATTAAGAGAAGTATTTACTGGGAAGTTTGATAAGCATAGTATATACTTTTAGCCAGACAGAAGCAGACATTCCACCCGTAGGGCTCATGACTACCCCTATTTAAAGTTTTCAGTATCAGGGATGTATTCCCTCTCATGGAGTGGGCCTCCAGTCCAATTACAGGGCAGTTGTTTTCCACCATGACAGATGTGCTACTATTGCACCTGTTGGCTCATTTGGCCTGGCTGGCCAAATATAAGGCTTCCATTGTCCACTGTTGAGTACCTTCACTGGTGTTTTATCTTTCTCCCATTGAACTCCATGCAGAATGGCTTCTTCCCCCTTTCTGTGAGCTAGTCTACCTGAAGGACTCTATCAGCTCAGTTCCAGCAGGATTTCTCAGTGGCCTTGCAGCCCAAGTATGTGGAGTCTTCAATAATAGGGTCTTATCATCTATTCCTGTTGGGAAACTAAAGGCCTCGGCAATGGCCTATAATGTTTTGGGGGTATCAGGAACCTCCGTGGCCAACAACACACTGGAAGTTATCCCACCCCTGCACTGAAAATTTTCTAGCAACAATCTACAGTTCCTGAGTGTTACATTGTCTAAAAAAGTAGGTTTTCATGTGACTTATTTATATCCTCTTAGATTTTGATTAGTCCTCTCTCCACCTTTCCTTTACTCAATCTCTTCCCCTGACTTCACTTGGGCCTTATCACCACCATTAATCTATTCTTCTACTTACATATATACAATACCACCCTATTAAGTACCCCCTCCCTTCCTTTCTCTTCCCTTTATCTTTCTTTTCTAACTTACTGGCCTTTGCTACTGAATTTTATTCCTACTCACACAGAAGTCCAATCCTTTGTAGCTAGGATCCACATATGAAAGAGAACTTGTGGCGCTTGGCTTTCTGGGCCTGGGTTACCTCACTTTGTACAATCCTTACCAGATCCATCTGTTTTCCTGCAAATTTCATAACTTCATTTTCCTTTACCACTGAGTAGAACTCCATTTTCTAAATGGGCCATATCTTCATTAGCCACTCATCATTTGAGGGACATCTAGGTAGGTTCCATTTTCCAGCTATTGTTATTGAGTGACAATAAATATGGTTTAGCAAGTTTCTCTAAGGTAATGAGATGAGACCTTAGGATATACGCCTAAGAGTGCTATAGCCAGGTCATATGGTAAATCCTAAGACAAATAAAAAAAGTTTTAGCTATCTTAGAAACCTCCACACTGATTTCCACAATGACTGCACCAGATTGCATTCCCACCAACAGTGTAGAAGGGTTCCTCTTTTTCCACATCCTCACCAGCATTTATGGTCATTTGTTTTCATGATGGTAGCCAATCTGACATGAGTGAGATGGAATCTCAATGTAGTTTTAATCTGCATTTCCCTGATGACTAGGGATGTGGAACATTTTTTAGATGCTTATATTCCATACATATTTCTTCTTTTGAAAACTCTCTATTTAGTTCCATAGCCCATTTTATAATTGGCTTGGCAGTCACAAGGTCTGGTGACACCGCTTCTAAGAAAAACCAACATTTTGGTTGTCTCTTGCTTTGTAACAAAATTGCTGAGGTACTTGCTTTCCCACAAAGAGTAGATGGTAGGATCCTATTGCTGAAGACTCCACACACTTGGGCTGCAAGGCACCTGAGAAATCCTGCTGGAACTGAGCTGAAAACCTCCTCCATGTAGAAAGCTGGAAAAAGCTATCCTGCATGCAGCCTAATTGAAGAGAGGGAAATCACCACTGAAAATGAGACTCAACAGTGGACACTACAAGCCTAATATTTGGCCCTCCAGGAAAAATGAGCCAAAGGGTGCAATAGTGGCATGTCTGTTGTGGGGGAAACCAACCGCCCTCCAATTTGATGGGAGGCCCTGTCTATGGGGGGGGAATACATCCCTGATACTGAGAACCTACAACAGAGGCAGTCATGAGTGCTAGGGATGTAATGTCTTCTACTGTCTGGCTAAAAGTATATGCTTTGCTCACCAAACTGCCCAGTAAGCACTTCTCTTAATGTTCATACCCATATATTAAGGCTACTACCACGTTTGGTTAGAGAACCTTGTCTTTTCAGATGGCAGTGACCCTGGATGACTCAGAAGGCACCATGGTGCTGAGAAGAAAAAAGTCACCTGTGCAGATAGTCATATTCCCCAATATGAAGGAGCCCTTTGGATGGTCCTTGGGGTGCTCCCTGCTTGCTTTCTTCAAGTCATGTGTCATCGTGGACCACTGTATACTCGTTTGCTAGCTTACTGTCAGTCTTCCACCCTACTCACCACTGAGACCCAACCTTCAAGTTTCGGAACTGTCCCCTGGCTTCTTGCTCCCCTACCCATCTCCAACACTGGCCGAGTGGGAGTTCAAAAAACAAAGCCTTGCCATGTCAGGATAGCTTGCAGATTTCATTAAGCAGGGGACCTTTGTAATCCAAATTGCTGTTATGGGCAAATAAAACACACAGGGCTACATATTTGGCTCTCCCTGTCCAGTTTCTTTCCAGCTACCGAGAAGCAGCATGAATAACATATTCTGAGTTTTTGTGATTGAACTGTCAGCATGACTTATCTTGTAGCATCATCTTCTCCTCCCCCTTTATAAATAACTGTGTCGGCAGATTTTTTTTTTTTTTTTGCTACTATTTGTCTTTTTAATTTGCATAAAGGGGGTTGGGAAGATGGTGGTATTGATATTATTTTTTTTTCATTCTGACTTTTTTCATTAACAACTTCCATGATTATAAAAAAAAAAACCATGATAATACCCTCCCTCCCCCCACTTACCCCTTTGAAACTCCATTCTCCATCATACCCCCTCCCCATCTCAATCAGTCTCTCTTTTACTTTTGATATCATGATCCTTTCCTCCTCTTATAATGGTCTTATGTAGGTAGTGTCAGGCACTGTGAAGCCATGGATATCCAAGCCATTTTGTGTCTGGAGGGAACATGTTGTATGGAGTCCTGCCCTTCCTTTGGCTCTTAAATTCTTTCTGCCACCTCTTCCACATTTGACCCTGAGCCTTAGAAGGTGTGATAGAGATATTGCAGTACTGAGCACTGCGGTCAATTCTTTCCATCACATGATACCTTCTGAGTTGTCCCAAGGTCACTTCCATCTGAAAAGAGAAGACTCTCTACCAAAAGTAAGAGTAGCATTAATATAAGGTTGTGAACATTAACAGAAGTGCTTACTAGGCAGTTTCATAAGCATAGTATATACATTTAGCCAGACAACTGCAGAAGTTACACCCCTAGGGCTCATGACTACCCCTGTTTTAAGTTTTCAGTATTAGGGATGTATTCCCTCCCATGAACCAAGTCCAATTAGAGGGCAGTTGGTTACCACCAACTGACAGACGTGCCACTATTGCACCCATTGGCTCATTTGGCCTGGCTGGCCAAATACAAGGCTTGCAGTGTCCACTGTTGAGTATCTTCACTGGTGGTATCTCTTTCTCCCATTGAAGTGTATGCAGAATGGCTTCTTCCAGGTTTCTGTCACCTGGTCTACATGGAGGAGGTTCTCAGCTCAGATCCAGCAGGATTTCTTGCAGCCCAAGTATATGGAGTCTTCAGCAATAGGGTCATACCATTTATTCCTGGTGGGAAACCAAGCGCCTCGGCAATGGCCTATGATGTTTTGGGGGCGTAAGGGACTTCCCTGCCCAACAACTCACTGGAAGATATACCATCCCTGACACTGAAAATTTTCTAGCAACAATCCATGGCTCCTGAGTGTTCCATTGTCCAAAAAAGTAGGCTTACATATGATTTATTTATATCCTCTTAGATTTTGATTAGCTGTCCCTCCACATTTCCTTTACTCAATCTCTTCCTCTGGCCTCACTTTGGGCCTTTTCACCCCCATTTATCTATTCTTCTACTTACATATATACAATACCATCCTATTAACTACCCCCCTTCCTTTCTCTTCCCTTTATATCTCTTTTCTACCTTACTGGCCTCTGCTGCTGAGATTTTTCCTTCTCACACCGAAGCCCAGTCATTTGTAGCTAGGATCCACATATGAGAAAGAAGATGTGACACTTGGCTTTCTGGGCCTGGGTTACCTCACTTAGTATAATCCTTTCCAGATCCATCCATTTTCCTGCAAATTTCATAACTTCATTTTTCTTAACGCTGAGTAGAACTCCATTGTATAAATGTGCCATTTCTTCATTATCCATTTATCAGTTGAGGGACATCTAGGCTGGTTCCATTTCCCAGCTATTATAAATTGAGTCCTTTGGATATATGCCTAGGAGTGCTATAGCTGGGTCATGTGGTAGATCAATTTTTAGCTGTCTTAGGACCCTCCACACTGATTTCCACAATGGCTGGGCCAGGTTGCATTCCCACCAACCGTGTAGAGGGTTCCTCTTTTTCCACATCCTCACTAGCATTTATGGTCATTTGTTTTCATGATGGTAGCCAATCTGATAGGAGTGAGATGGAATCTCAAAGTAGTTATAATCTCCATTTCCCTGATGACTAGGGATGTAGAACTTTTTTTTAGATGCTTATACGCCATTTGTATTTCTTCTTTTGAGAACTCTATTTATTTCCATAGCCCATTTTTTAATTGGCTTATTTGATTTCTTATTATTTATTTTTTTGAATTTTTTGTATATTCTAGGTATTAATCCTCTATCAGATGTATAGCTGGCAAAGATTTTTTCCCATTCTGTAGGTTGCCTCTTTGCTTTATTCAAAGTGTCCTTTGCAGTACAAAACCTTTGTAATTTCATGAGGTCCCAGCAGTTAATCTGTGGTTTTATTGCCTGAGCAATTGGGATTATATTCAGAAAGTCTTTGCCAAGACCAATATGTTGCAGGGTTTCCCCTACTTTTTCCTCTAGCAGTTTCAGAGTTTCCAGTCTGATGTTAAGGTCTTTAATCCATTTGGACTTAATTCTTGTGCATGGAGAGAGAGAAGAATCTATTTTCATCTTTCTACAGATAAATATCCAGTTTTCCCAGCACCCAACTATATTCAGCAAGCCACAGAATGAGCTAAAAATATGCTGTTTCATGTCCATATCCTGATTTGAAATCCCAAGGTTACATCAACCATGCACAGATACATCTGACAATCATGGATGCTCATTCTCTGCATCCTGAAAAAGTAACTGAGTTCATGACTATTGTCATAAGGTCATATCTAGGCCTTAGGAAGCTGGGGTTGGTTGCCCAGTATATTCATTTATTTTTGTTATGGAAGCTCAGAAGACCCTCACCACCGGATGTACTATTTCTTAGATGCATACTGGCCCAAGTAATCATCGAATTTATTGCTGTTATTGTTGACTTCAGTGCATAATGTACATAGACCCTCTCTATCTCCTGCATCAACACAACCACCTTCAATTTATTGACCAGTCACTATCTAGCAGGCATTAAGAAAAATGTTGGCTGCTCCCACAATGCATAAGCCACAACCCTATAAAGATTACCTGCAACCCCAGTGAGGAGGGTCCCCAGCAGAATGGGAAGGGGAATGAGGGAAAAGAAGGCCCCAACACATGATGTATCCATACAAAATATGTTCTTAATGAGAAGAAGGAGGAGGAGGAGGAAGAGAAGAAGAAGAAAAGAAAAAAAGAAGTTGGCAATTAGTGCTGACATTGTACGCATGCATTACATCTGGAACATGGAGGGAATGTATAAAGACCTCAGTGTTGGAGAGTGTGCAGCACAGAATTAGTCACCAGAAAGAAAGAAAGGCTTCATTTTCAGTGGAAATGTTTATTCCAATCTACGTTGCCAGTGATGGGAAAGCAGGTAAGTAGGAAGACCAGAGCAGTGGGGCTTCTGATAGAAGGCCTCAGCATCCAGCATGCTGGCCGTGAATACCAAGTAGGTGTTGAAGGTTAGTGCCAAGCAGGTGTGTGCACCCAACTCCACCAGCTGGTGCCCCTTTGTAGGACAAGCGTCTTCAGATTGCAACTTCCCTTCATGCCCTGGCCTCTTCTGAAGCCTCCCAGGCTGTGTGTCTGCAGTACAGCAGGCACATGTGCTCTGACTCCAATGCCATGGCACTTGTCCTCAAGTCAGTTTAGGAGTAACGCCCGCCCCCTCATGGGGAAGTAGAAGGGAGGAATGTCTTTGAGCCTGTGGTGGTACTTGGGGGCGGGGTTCGAGCTTATTGCACTTTGCTAGCAGTCAGAAATGTCAGAGAAATCTGGCCTTTTCTAGTTTCTTCTCTAGTAGAGGAGTTCCCTTGTCCTAGTAGAGATAATCTCCCCACCACATACATACATACGTACATACATACATGTAGACATGCAGACAAACTTCCCAGAAGGCTCTTCCTGGAAGAATAAGATTCTTAGAAAGATTTACCTTTCCTAGCAAACTTGACCTCAGACACCTAATATCATGACTAATCCCCCACCCAGAAGACTCCCATAAAAGACTCTATTCTGGGTCTCTAGTGAACCTTCCCACCTTCCAGGAGCCCCTCTCACTTCTTGGGCAAGAGCTCTACATTTCCTTCTCTAAGCTCTAAGCTTTAAGCTTTCCCTATAATAAATTCTCCCTCTGTTCTGTGGATTTTATTCATCAAAATTCATAAAGATAAGGACTTAGAAAACTATTGATTCATTATAAGTTCTGTGTGACCTTGACCGTATGGCACCTCTGCTCCAGAGTTAATACCCACCCAAGAGCTCAGAGAGGTTCTAATCATCTCAAAGATACCCCCAAATACCTTAATCAATAGTCAGGTTGAGGTACAGCTCCACTCCACTCCAAAACGCCTCAGTGGAAACCCAAACTCTTTATCCATTTGTCTTACTGTGTTGGCACTAATTGCTGAAGAGAACATCTGTCCTTGTCCCTGCTCATTTCTGTCTCAGATCTCCTAATCACCATCCAGGCCTCATAACCTCTCCAGAGCTTACAGGCTACAGCATCAATAAAGGCTTATCTGTTGAACAAGAATTCAATTTCAGGAAGACAAACTTTGTTCCAGTTTACTATAGAACAGCATCAAAATTTTATAAATCAAACTTTCATTCATGATGAAACCAGATATTTTTAAGGCTTCACAAAAATGCAGCTCTGTAGTTTCTGGGCTCTGTAATTTCAGGGTCATTAAACAAGAGAATGATGTCAGGGCTGCTACTTGGCAAAACTTCCTATCCTGCCCATTTCATTCAGGCACTCTGAAGACATGTCCAAGGCCTCTATGAAATAACAAAGGTGGTGAGATACTCCTTTAAGTACTTCTACAAGTTTCCTCTGGTCTCTGAGTTTTACTTGGTAGGCAGTGAATGCCTGTTAGGGTCACTAACGATACTTTGAGATCATGCGCCTCTTGTTCTCCAATACTGCAGAATCAGTCAATGAGACTGGCAGAATCTTTAATATCAGTGTGGTTCTCTTCTGGAAAACATAGGCATTGTGGAAAAGGGAACAGAACTGGATTCTGGAAGCCAAGCTACTGCTGAGAGGGAAAGGAGCAGGCATTTTGGGGGATTCTTGAAAATGATGCAAGATTTTGAAGTTGAGGAGGGTCTACCAGACTTGTGAACCCCAATTTTAGGTATTTGTCCTTATTTTAACAAAGAATTGATAAAAAGGGACTCTAGAAGGATGAATGATGAAGTCATGAGTTTATTTAGTGAGAAATAATAAATGATGAAGTTTATTTAGGAGAAATGGTATCTAGGAAAAGGTTAGACAGTTACACACACAGGACCTTTATGCTAAAGGATTTAAAATAAACATTAACACACTCGCATGGGAACAAAGTATAAAAAGTATCTGCCCCATAGCTCTGCATAGGTGAGAGTTAGAAGATTAAGTGGTGATGGACCCAAAACTTGAGGAAAAATAACCAAGGAAAAATGCCAGAGCAGTGACTGAGAAATTTAGTCATTAGAAAAATGAGTAATGTGGAAAGTCAAGAGAGACATTATACATGCTAGAGACCCTGAGTTTACAGGAATTACACACTTAGCAGGCCCCGAGTTTAGAGGAAGCGCCCATGTGAAAGACTCTGAGTTTAGAGGAAATATGGATGTGGTAGACACAGAGTTTAGAGGAAAATCAAAATGATAAAGATATCTGAAGTGCTGGACAGGTGGCTCAGCAGTTGAGGCTTTGACTGCAAAGTCTGACAACCCTGGTTGATTCCCCAGTACTCAGGTAAAGCCAGATGCACAAAGTGGCTCATGCACTGGGAGTTTGCTTGCAGTGGCTGGAGGCCCTGGTGTGACCCTTCTCTCTGTCTGCAAATGAATGAATGAATGAATGAATGAATGAATGAATGAATGAATGACTAACCAAACAAATAAAAAGGTAGCTGAAAACAGCACACACGTGTGGAATGAAGTGGAGTTCCCAAGCATGTAGTGGGTCCCTCTACTCTCTCAACAGCCAGGTTTCTGAGAGAGACACTCACTACTCAGATGAAAGGAGCTAAAAGTCAATCAGGATTCCAAAGTTGGAAGTGGGGTTAGAGAAGGAGGCTAAGCCCTTTATAGTTCATTGGGATGGATTTCTATAATTAGACTCAGGTATGCAAGAGAGAGACCTGGTTAGCAGGTGGACTCAGGGGGCTGACCCAAAGGCTGCCCATCTAGAAAGTGTGCTAGGCTGGGGAAGCAGCAGGGGGCGCTGCAGCCATTGCAGTTGAGACTGGATCACAGGTTGAATTCCAACTCAAAGCCAGCGGAGCGACATCAAGTTGTCTCTTTGGGCCTCTGTACCTAACTGAACTGTATTTAAAAAGCCATCTGTGGTAGTTTGATTCATGTGCCCCCATAAACCTAGGTGTTCTGGATGTTAGGGTCCTCAGCTGATGGCAATTAGAAATGAAAGTCTGGAGGCGGAATATTGTTGGGGACAGACTTATGGGTGTTATGGCCAGCTTACCCTTGCCAGTGTTTGGCACACCCTCCTGTTGCTATGGTCCACTTTATGTTGGCCAGGGGGTGATATCCACCCTCTGCTCATGCCATCATTTTCCCCTGCCATCATGGAGCTTCCCCTTAAGCCTGTAAGCCAAAATAAACATTTTTCCCCCACAAGTTGCTCTTGGTTGGATGATTTCTACCAGCAATGAGAATCTGACTGCAACAGTAAAATGGTACCAAGGAGTGGGATTGCTGCTAGGCACTTTACTGTGTGGCTTTGGCCTCTTGATGCTGATTTTCAAGAGGAATGTGGAAGGATTTGAAACCTTGGCCTAAGAGATGCCTTGCAGTACTGTAAGTACAGCTTGATTGATTATTCTGGTCAGAGTTGAAAGGCCTGATTGCAATATGGACTGTGAGGTTTGGCTTATGAGGGTGAGAAAGAGATTATCCTGGACTGGACTAACAGTTTGTATGGGAAGCTTGCTGTTATTCCTGGGCCCTGAGAAGTTGTGCAGGGTTGCTTTGCATAGAAATGAACTGGTATGAGCAGAAGGATACGGCACAGAAAGAAAAATCTTTGGGTGAACTGCTGCCCATTCAGCAGCAATTGAGAGATGACAACCATTGATATTTGGCCAGCTGACCTGCAGTGGGTCAACAGGAAGAATGAAGACTCTTTTGGAGGGACCTGAGTGCTCAAAGAGTGTCCTGTTCAAAGTCTGCTTTATTCCCCCACTCCGGATTGACAAATTGGCACCCTACCTGATAATGTGGGGTATAAGAAATGCAAGAAGGAGTGGGTCATTGAGTTTGCAACACAGTCTTGTGTTTTGGAAATGGCCATTGGCAGGATGAAGCAGGTTTGTTGGTTGCCTGCATAGAGACCCTATGAGGCCATGAGCTTGAACCGTGGATTGCAGTGGAGACCCAGTGGAGATGCCGGGACCATGAGATGGCTGCTAAGGAAAGCTGCCAGCCCTGATGAAGTTTTCCAGGACTGAGAGTAGCCTAGCTGGAGGAGTGGAACTGGAACTCCAGAGACTTGTTGCCAGTTAGAATCAAGACTCAGCATCTCACTGGCTAGAGTTATTGGACTTGGAGCTACAGACTTTCATGTTTGCCCTGGTTGTTTTAAATCTTGTATTTGGTTGAATATTTCTTTGTTATGCCCAATGTTATCTTTTGCAGCGTGAGTATTTTTTCTGTACCATTATGGGTTTGGGTTTGTTTTTTGGTATTATGGCTAAGTTAAAAGATCTTGGACTGTGGGTTGTTTGAGCATCATTGGGATTGATAAAAACTATGGGGACTTTTAAGTTGGACTGAATGCAGTGTATTTTACATCATGTTTGGATATCGGTGTGTGGGGGCCAGGGGCGGAATGTGGTGGTTTGATTCATGTATTCTCCATAAACTTAGGTGTTCTGGATGTTAGGGTCCTCAGCTGATGGCAATTGGAAAGTAAAGCCTCTTGGATATGATGTATTGCTGCAGGCAGGCTTATGGGTGTTAAAGCTAGTTTCGCTTGCTAGTGTTTGGCACACTCTCCTTTTGCTATGGTCCACCTTATGTTGGCCAGGGGGTGATGTCCACCCTCTGCTCATGCCATCATTTTCCCCTGCCATTGTGGAGCTTTCCCTCAAGTCTGTAAGCCAAAATAAACCTCTTTTTCCCACAAGCTGCCTTGGTTGGGTGATTTCTACCACTAATGAGAACCTGACTGCAACACCATCCTTCTCCTGTCTGCCTCAAAAGGAATGGGGGTGTAAAACATGATGATGGCACTTTTTTTTTTTTTTAAGAAATCTTGTTCAAGGACATTTTCCCATGTAAAATAATGATCAATGGCAAGTTTGTTCCTAGAGACATCCTGGCATTTTCCTGTACCTTATGATGATAAAGGGTTAAAGGTCACACACAGTCCATATATTGTGTTCTCCCTTGCTGTGTCTGTCTGTCTCTCTTTCACTTTTCCTCCCTGTGTGTCATATGCACCTCCCCCTCCCATTTCTCTCTCACCTATTTCTCTTCCTACTTCACTTTGCCCTCTGCCTTTCTGTTCAGGGTTCCCTCTTCTGCCCTCCACTCCCTCCTTGGAGCTCCCTCCCCTTTTCTCTGTGACTTTTAGTTTAGTCCACCCTGTCCCTTTGCCCTTCTGACCAGGGCATTCAGAGTTTCCTTCTGTCTGCCCCTTTCTTCTCTAGAGTTCCTGTCTCTCCTGCTCCTGCCCCCATCCTCCCCTCATTGTGGAGAGTGTCCATCCATCTAGCTTTGAACTGTGCTGCCTGTTGCTGTCATTAAATAAAGCCTCCTTTGCCCAAGAAAACCATCAGAGTCCTGTATTTCAAACCTGACATACTGGCACCCAAATCTCAGCCTCTTAATCTCCAGAACGGTGAGCACCGTGTCTGCTATTTATGACTCACAAGCTGTGGGATCTTGTTCTCAAAGCTCAGTATCATCCTGGAAGAACATGATATTTCTACGAAAAAAAGAGCAGTCCCTGAGTTATAGAAATCTACTGTATTGTGAATATGTTAAGGAATGGATGAAAGGCCTCTAGCAAGGTTCGGTTGTCTGTTTCTCTTATTGCTGGTCGTCTTTGCAGTAAACGGTCAGTAGAGGCTGGAGAGATGGTTCAGTGGTTAAAGGTGCTTGCTTGCAAATCTTGTTGGCCTGGCTGTGATTATGCAGTACCCATGTAGAGCCAGATGTTCAGAGAGACACATGTGTCTGTAGTTTGTTTGAAATGGCAGGAGGCCCTGGCATGCTTGCTTGTTCTTTCTTTCTTTGTTTATTTGTTTCTTTCCTTCTTTCTTTCTTCCTCCTTTTTCTCCTTCCCTTCTTCTCTTCCTCCACTTCCTTCTTCTTCTCCTTCTTTCCCTCTTCAGTGAATATCTTTGTTCGGCTTAGTCAAATATTGAAAAGTTTTTGGCCTTTACCAGGAATCTAAAATATGTTTTCTGTGTTATGCTGAAATATTGACTAATAATGATTTTTTAAAATTCAGGACTACTCTGCTACATGAAAGTGAGATTGTAACATTAACAATGATCAGAAATTCTTTGTCCCTTGTTTGGTTGAGAGAGGAAGTTGATTTCCCATATGCTTGAAAACAGATCAGGTAAAACAGTTGAATACTTAAATATTCATTTTATCAGATGAGGTGACCTGGGGGCTGGAGAAATAGCTCAATGGTCAAAAACACTTGCTTGCAAAGCCAGGCAGTCCAGGTACAATTGTCCAGTACCCATATAAGGCAGAGGCACAAAAGTGGCACATGTGTCTGGAGTTTGTTTGCAGTGGCACGTAGTCCTGGCACATACATTATCTCAAATAAGTAATATTTTTTTAAATAAGGGATGCTCTGGTAATAAGAAGTCTTATGGATGTCTTCTTCTAAAGTCTCCCAGAATGCTTGTTCTAAGATGTCTGAGTACATATTTATTCTAGAAATTTTAATATTACATACCAAGCATATATCCATTTCACTGCCCCCATCCATGGCTCCCTCTACTTTTGATGTCACTGTCTATACCTCTGTTGCTTATTTTGAGTATAAAACACAACAAAAGTCATGTCAGTGAAATACATTATACAGTGTAAGGAAATGTTTCTAAGCAAATATCACTACAGAATTAAAGAGAAAGATTTCATTCTAATAAAAAAATTCTAGTTTTATTTATTTACATAAGTCAGATTTTAAATTAATCTGAACTTTTCTTGACTATTTTATTGTCTAAGGTGTCACTGTTCTGGAAAGGATTCTAGATATAAAATGTTTCAAAAACAAAACAAATTTTCATATACAAATTTCTCATCTCTATATCAATGTTCCAGCACAACTATACACATTTTGAAAACATCATAGTGGCATGTCATATCACAATATTTACAATTTCATTAAGCTCACTTATTATTTACTGGAGTGCCCAACATAAGAGACACAGCCATGCCAAACAGGAAAATAAATGGTTTGTAAGAGGTACTCTGTGCCAAGGGTCTGTTGAGCAAGGCAAGAGACAGGAATGAACCTTGAGAAAACAGGAAAGGGACCGGGGGTACCAGGAACTAAGCATTAGAAGAAAACAAAACAAACAACAACAACAAAAACAAAGCTAGTGAAAAAGGGGATACCAGCAGCATAGTAATTAATGCCAGAAGAAAAAAAAAAAACACTCCTCTACACACCCCAGTGCCGGATCCAGCCTTGGCTTGAAGGAGGGTCCCTGAAGAGAGGTGTGAAAGGGAGCAGTGAAATAAAGACTCGAAGTCAAGTTCTGGTGCAAGCTGACAGGCTAATGCTGAAGGCAGCTGAGTTTTTCCATCTTTCTCTGTCTGCTGCCACAGCTCTTAGCCTCAGTCTTTTATTTTCTGATCATGTCATGCAAGAACAAACTTCAAGAAAGGTACAATTTCACAGAATTCATAGAAACTTTTTGTTATTCCTTTTCCTCAAACAATCCCATAATTAGTCACCTCAAGTAAAGTCGTCAGGCCCCTAGAATGATTAACTGTCTTCACATTTTCCCCATGTATGTGTGGTCAAGCACTTGTGTCTTCCTGAACTTCTACTTTCAATTATTATATTAAGTGTGAGAGACAAAACAACCACAAATGGGGTTCCCATCATTAATCATTGATCCACTAGATCCATTTATCCCTCAATCATCTATTTTGAATTTTCCTTTTCATGTCTCTCCAATACTTAGACTTTGGTTCTCCCAAGTGAACTCTTTCTGACTTCAGTTGTTTTTCTGTAAGGATTCTTGGTAAAGAGTCATAGTTTGCTGCAACTGCCACCATTTAGAAAAAGTAGTTATAGAACAATTTTTACATTGTTCCAGGAGGTTCATTGTTTCCTCCTAAGTGTACTGTACTCCATGCCTGACTTTAATTAGGGCCTTTAAGGAAAACATTTATCTCCAACCCATTTTCTTGTTTTTCCAATTCTGTGACAGAGCCTCTTTCAGATACATTGACCAACACTTCACTAACACCAATTTTTACTGGAAAAGTAAACTTAGAGATTGGGACACCAAGTGAAAGACAGAGAAAGACAAACATTATACAGAAAACCACAGATATCTGTAGCGTAGAGAGCCAAAGATTTTTCTATAGAGGGGCCACACTGGATTTCAAGGAAGAGAGAGCTGGGCTGGAACTGTGTCATGCAGCTCTTCAGTGCTCAATTTCTCATGATCCTGAAATGGCATGCTTGCTGTCTCCAGTACCCCAGCCTTGTCTTAGTTTAACACATCTTGTTGATGCCTTTCTCATTAGTCATTCCAATGTCTCCTTTCTCCCTTCATCTTGGCTTTATGCATATATATATATATATATATATATATATATATACACACACATATATATACATGTATATGTATATACATGTATATATATACATATATATGTACATGTATATATATGTATACATATATAATATATATTATATAAACATAATATATATATTATGTATATATAATATATATATTATATATATATTAATATACAAAAACACACATATATACTTTTTCTTTAGTATTTCAGCTACCATAAGCACACTCTATTGATCAAGCTTTTTGAGACTGGATTAGATACTATTCTTGATGTGATAGGATATCTCTTTCACTTTCGAGTATATTAATTTGTAAATCACTTGTGGCAAAACAGAAGATATGGGTCCTACTAGTTAAATGTTCAAGAAAAGCAGATACAATAAAATAGAGTTATTATCTTTCACTTCTCCATGTGACTTCAGTTGTTTTCTTTGAAGATGAGTGGCAGGTAAATGAACAGCATCTTTCTTCTCTGAAAGAAGCTCAGGTATTTTCTGTCAAAATTTAAATTAGGAAAATGGTGTCACTAAATCTACTATTGGATTATTATATATATATAATACATTATATATATATATATATATATATATATATATATATATATACATATATATATATATATATATATATAACATATTGTTTTACATGAACATGCTGTATCATAAAAGAACACAATATTTTTAAAATATTTAAATAAAAATAAATATTTAAAAAAACATGGCATAAATAGTGAATTTGAAGTAGGTGATGCAGGCTGACCTGGAATTCACTATGTAGTCTCAGTATAGCTTTGAACTCGTGGTGGTCCTCCTACCTCTGCCTCTCAAGGCATGAGCCACCACACCCAGCTATGGCAAAACTTAATGATAGGCTGAAGTTGGACAAAATGACAAAGTTCAAGGGAAAACTTTTTCTTTGTTTTATGTTTAAATAATACCACATAAATACTAAGTATTAATATTATTAAATGTTAGATTAGATACATCTGTTATTAAATGTTACAAAAGAGAACTTTCAAAACATAGCATATCTTAACATAAAAAGGACAGTAAAACGTTGAAAAGATGCAAACGACAGACCTCTCAGTACTTAATATCTGCCTGTGAAAATCTTACATTACTCTATCTCCTTATCTCTCTCTCTCTCTACACACACATACACACATACACACACACACACACACACACACACACTTATATATATATGTATGTATGTATATAATACATGCATGCATGCGTATATACACAGAAGTATACAAATAAATACAAATGAAGTTTCACAACATAGTTATGTAATAAGGATGAGCTTACCAATTTCAACCCTATGACATATAGAACAAAGATGAGGAAATAGTCCCTTTGAGGCAAGTTCACACGTCACATAAATTCAATGTATTTCTTTAGTTGAAACATTACTCAATGCATATTTCAAAATAACACAATAAACAAACATCAGTGGCCTTCACTGGTTTATCTTTCTCTTCTAATCCAAATGTTGATGTTTCACCTGTACAATTTAGTCACAGATACATTCATGAGAAAAATATTACTTAGCTTTGAAAAGCATATATGTCTATCTCTATATTTTGATATTGTATAAAATTAGAATAGCAAGAATGTATTTCAGAGGTTTGAAGCATTTTCAGAAGGTAATTTGCTGCAGAAAGTCAGGAACAAAAGAAAAAAAACTAAAGAAAATGAAGACTGTTCTGCATTGTTCACTTACACTTCTTGGAACAGAGTTTGGAATGGAGCCATTTTCTTATGTATTTGCAACCTTACCATCTTGGATATTTTTAGTTTCTCTGGTTTCTACTTCTTTCTTTGTGCGTTCTCCCTCTGGCAAAAAAAGAAAGGATATCCTGAATTCAGCACACGTGTCTGTTCCCTCCTTCTACTCCACCATTCAATCAGTCATTCACTAAGACCAAAACTACTCTCTACCAAATTTTAGGCAGTATCCTTGAGAAAAACTAAAATAAGACATTAAATTTAAGATTCCAGCATAGGTAGTTTTCTAAGACAACAAATCAAAACAGAAAAGAATAATTCATTGCTGCTGCAGCTGAGATTAATATAGCTACACTAAAAAGGGGAGAAAGAACCTTTACCCTGATGCTCAGAAATGTTTCCAGCAATAGGGTCATAATGTGAAAGGCAAAGAGAGCACAGTGGAAGGGTATGGAAGTCATTGCGGGCATGGTACCAGAAAAAAAAAAAAAAAGATGATCTATGAAACAAAACAGTGAATGGGATCAATCTAGTGTAATAAAAGAGAAATATACTTTGCAGGAATCACATGAATTTATCAACTGAAAGATCAGGTCTGTTTTCATGAATCAAGTCTATCTGCTATCTTCCTATGACCATTAACTGCCTCAGCATGCACATGGGACCAGAGGAAGCATTTTCACCCACCAAATAGCTTTTAAGAACACATCAATAAGGGGGAAATTTTTAGGATAATAAACTTTAATTACATTACCTAGAAATGGAACAGGTAATTTTCGGGGCTGAGAACATGGTGCAATGGTTAAAGCTATTGCAGGCAAAGCCTACTATTTCAGATAATATTGCTCAGGATGAAAAAGAAAAAAAAGATCTACAAAAGGGTTCATGCTTCTTTAGTTCATTTGCAGTGGCAAGAGGTCTGATTGTCTACACAATTTCTGTTTTTGTGCATGGGTGCCAATATATAAATATCAAGTAAAATGTAAAATATCCTCAATAAATTCTTGTACATACACATGACAGCATAGACTATTATATGCTTAGCTTAATTAGAAAGAGTTATTGCTGTAAAGAACACAGAATTTAAAGAGTTAAATTCTATAGTACATTTGCATATACAACCATCATACTAACTGCTTCTGCAGGATAAATGATTCACAGTCTACATATTTATAGATGAAACCTGTAAAGGTGAAATATTTTTGAATAAAACGATAAATTTAGATTACATTTATACAGTGTTATTCGAAGTACTTATACTTCATAGAAACCGTGTGCAACTCTGCCCAGTGATGGAAAACTTCAAAATTATTAGCCCAGGTTTAGAATAAAGGCAACATGGCCAAAAGATATTTGTTAAAAATTTAAAATATTTCACATACTCATTTACAATAATTCTAATCGGTAAAATCTTACAGTTTAAATGGTCACTTTGCCCATGCTTTCACATTCAGTGCTTGTCACTCGTTCTAAACTGTACACAATGGGTACTAAAGTTCCCAGCGACAGGCACATGTGATGCACTATTCTCTCAGCCACATATTTTGCGCTCATACACATCCATATGAATGATCTGTATCCCTTCAAAGTCTGTTCCTGCAATCTCCCCTCCAAGTAACATATATTGAGGAATCTGCCTCTATTTTCATAATGTAGGAAATGCCAACTCCTTTGAGGTTCTTGATCCTAACATCCTCAAAATATTTCAAAGAAATCACAAAAACTAAATGTTTGCTGCTAGTTTCTCTGACAATCTGTCACTGGGTCATAGGCTCTTTTCTGTTAGAAAGTTTAATGTCTACCCTCCCCTCCCCCACAATATTCTGTGAAAATTGTTGTGTGAATGTAAAATGTTTATCTCGCTCGAAAATGGTGGTGCACACCTTTAATCCCATCACTCAGAAGGCAGAGGTGAGAGGATTACCTTGAGTTAAAGACCAGTCTGAGACCACATAGTGAGTAATTCAGGTCAGCCTGGGTTAGAGCAATATCCTACCTCAAAAAAATATATATATATTTATATTGTTGACATCAGTACAAACAAGTGAACCTTGTAAAAATTTTGGGAAAATGTCTATAATATTTTTATACTAATAACAAATTCTGTTAATCAAAGGAGCATATCCCAGAAGGCACTTTTTAAAATACCGTAACTGGGGCTGGAGAGATGGCTTAGCGGTTAAGCGCTCGCCTGTGAAGCCTAAGGACCCCGGTTCGAGGCTCGGTTCCCCAGGTCCCACGTTAGCCAGATGCACAAGGGGGCGCAAGCGTCTAGAGTTCGTTTGCAGAGGCTGGAGGCCCTGGCGCGCCCATTCTCTCTCTCTCCCTCTATCTGTCTTTCTCTCTGTGTCTGTCGCTCTCAAATAAATAAATAAATAAATAAATAAATAAATAAATAAATAAATAAATAAATTAAAATAAAATAAAATACCGTAACTGCAAAATATTCCATTCCAAGTGAACAGTCTTCTCTCAAAGGTCACTCTGGCTGATATGTCAAAACTCTAGTCCAAGGACATACTTATGTCAACTAAAACTAAGAATGAACCCTTTATATTGGCAATTATATGGAAAAATCTGAATGCAGAAATAAAAAGCCTTTGGGAATAACCCAACTTTAACATAAATCCAATTTGAGATCCATCACATAAATCTGGTTGCAAATTTCAAAAGTTGAATCTTAAGAGTCAAATTTCATCTTGACATACACATTATATGCTTTAAACAAAGCGAGAAACATATAATTGTTATTTTTGCAAAAAAAAAAAAAAGTGGAATATGATGGTCAGGCCTATGTGAATGCAGGAACTCATAGTATTATAACTTATAATGACCTAAAATCAGTTCAAATTTTAACAGAAAAGTGGCCAATAATCCTAAATGACGATCTCAAGACTAATTTATATGCCCATATGAAACTTGAAACTAAATGCAGAACAAAATCATTAGCTTCACATTTAAAGACTTTCATACCAATGTCTGGTTCTTTTTACTGCCATCATGGCTGGGTTCCTTGCCTTCTGGTGTTTCCTCTTCATCTGTTGCTGCTGACAAATGCAAATTTTCAAATAAGCAGGGTTGACACAATGAAATTCTTTATATAATTAAATGAAAGGTTTACAAACTTGTGTTACTGCATCACAACTATTTGTTATCCTGAGTTAATTGTTAACTAAAAAAGGTTTAATTAATCTTTAATTGAGTATGAAATCCTTTAGAAAGTACTGATCATTCTGAAAACATTAAGCATATCACTGACATATAAACTAGAGGGCACTGGGTTCAGTGAGTAAAATAATTTCAATGATTTATACTCACATTGTTCAAATTGATGTCAATAAACTATTATTTCAACAAAACATCAAGATATTATAACAATATATTCTTTCCCATTGTGCATTGTACTTTACTTTATACAGAATGATTTAAGAATGGGACTATTCCTCAATTTTCTCTTTTATCTGTGAACACTGGTATATACAAACAGTTTGTGTCCATTCTCCAGGCTTGTGGTTTTGGTCTTTTTTGATTCAGTAGCTTATGAGAAGTTTTCCCTAATTATCTCCATGCTCATGTATATGTCTTCTTTCAATTCAGTTATAACCTTTGATCATTTTACTATCATTAGTGTAACAGCAAATTGTATGTTGTCATTCATATCTACTTCTTTTTTTTTCTGGGTTGGCAATGAAGACATTCAATATTTCATCCTGATTAACAGCCTGCTTTCATTATGCTCAATTTTTATTGATTGAGTTATTCCAAAACACTAAGCCCTGGAGCCTCAAAGAGAACAAAGAGGGATTCAGGGATGGCCTTAAGAAGCTGTTGAGCAAGAGCAGATACGTTGAAAAAGGGAAACTGTTATGAATGGAAAGGCAGGAGGAAAGGTCACAAAGAAAGTTGCCTGAAAAGAACTGAATGAGAAGGAAACACCAGTAACATAGTAATTACGAATTAGGAAGGATTCTTTTTGTTAAAGTCTCATAAGATATTTTAGGTACTGAGTCATTAAGATCTTGAAAATCATTTTTGTATCATATTAAAATACCAATTTGATCACAACCATGGGGTAGAAGAATGAAATTTAGAATCTGTTGTCCAGCAATTTTCTACAAATTGCAATATTCCCTCCTGCTATCAGGAGTCAGAATGAATAGATTCAAGCAGTTACCAAGTCTATGAAAGATGAAAAAGAAATCACATGGTCATTCCCTAAGATTAAACAAAGACTAAATTAGTGCTTTTGAGTTAGGGTCTCCCTCTAGCCCAAGCTGGCCTGGACTTCATTATGTAACTTCAGACTATCCTCGCACTCACAAAGATCCTCTTACCTCTGCCCCTCAAGTGCTGGGATTAAAGGTGTGTGCCACCATTTGTGGCAACTTCTGATTCTTTTACCCACCTCTGCCTGCATTTGCAATGGCAGGAGGCCATGGTTTGTACAACTCTTCTCTCTCTCTCTCTCTCTCTCTCTCTCTCTCTCTCTCTCTCTCTCTCTCTGTGTGTGTGTGTGTGTGTGTGTGTGTGTGTGTGTCTGCTTATAAAGTGAATAAGTAAGGTTCTTTTCTAAGTCTGTGGCTTCTGAACATAACTTTATGCATCACCTGCCCAAACTCTGCCTTTTTAAAACAAATATGTATTCCTTTTAACATATGTGTTATTAGCCAGTGAATGTAGCTTATTTATAAACATTAAAAAGTTCATTTACAAAAAGAATGAGATGTTGATTTGGAAAGAGGAGACTGCTCTGGGGAATGCTGGTTGTGACTGAGGATGGGGCAAAAAGAGGGCAAAAGGATGCCAACATGATTAAATAATGCTATCTTTATGTATTAAACTCTCAATTTTTTTAGTGTGGTGTCAATGAGATTGAAGGAAATATAGGACAAGCAAGTACAAGGAAGTAGGAAGAGACAGAAAATACCACATGGAGTATGTGCCATTCAAAACATATATTGGCTGTTGAGCAGACATCACCTGAAGTTTACTAATACAAGAGAAAAAAAGCCAGAAGAGTAGTAGACCCATTATGTGGAGCTGGGCATAGTCTGGCATATAAGGAAGTTTTGAAAGTTTTATGTCATTCTGAAATGTTCTGGCCCCATTGCTAGAACGAGGGGAGCACCTTCATACTTACAATGACTATTCACAGTGATGACTACTTGATTACTTTTTATATTTTCACCAGTCAGCATAACGTGACAGAACTCTTCTCATGCAGAATACAGAACTCACATTTCATAAAACAGGCAAGGGAGATAGCTAATGATTTATGTCCTCATGACTGTAACTGCAATAATATGTGAGCCTGCACCAATGTGAACATGTTTAATGACAGAGAAGAGTGATCCCAGTAGGAGGAGCACATCAGGACCCCGATGAAAAGATCAAAGCTAACTGGAGAATGCTGCATAGATTCAATCAAGCATTTCTGAATCATGCTCACCACTACACTATAAGCAATTATCTGCTCTGCACTCGCTTCTGGAAGTTGGATAGTGCAATGCTGTGTGGTGTCAGTATCACTCATTTTCTATCAGTGACAGATTTCTGAACTAGCTAGCCTATGCACACGCTTGTAGAATAATAGTTCATAGAACATTCATGTAATCTACTTAATCAAACTATTAAGATTCCTATATTTCACATATCCTCTAGTTTATCCATTTTATATATTTCTTGGTCCACTCGGTTAAAGAAGTTATATGACAATTGCAGAGAACAAGTTTTGTATGTCCTTTGATCCTGCTAGTTTCCGGTTCCATTCCTGAATAATGCCTCACTGGTCTGAAGACCCTCTACCCCTCCTTTGCTCAATCCCTGAGACCGAGGGAACAGTGTAGCAGCTTTAGCTGAGGAGGGCAGCCCTGAGGTGACCAGTGATCCAACGTGTGACATGACAGATGTGCAAGTTGTGATCTGGGATAGGATCCCTCTCATGGACCCAGTCAAGCTCATGGCCTCTGCTTTAGCATCCAAAGACCAGTCCCATCTCTGCCCAGTGTGGAAAATATTTATTAGGAGCTGTCTACAGACATAGATTTTTTTGTTCACCCTGGCTGTGGAGATATGGGGGGATGGCAAAACAAAGTGCCCTTCTCCTCAGTGCTGTCCTCACTCTCCTGGCCCAGCAGGAACAGGTTTGGGAGCAGTTCACTGAGGCCATTGGGTCCTGACTCATTCAGAACCTGAATGGCCTTGTCTTCTTGCTTTGGGCTCCTGTGCTCAGAAGGTCAGTGCCCTCCATAGGAAGCAACACTGTTCCCTGCACACAGTCTATTCATCCTTGTTGTCAGTGGACAGATGGGTCTTTGGATGTAGATGTTTCTTTAAAGCCAATGAGCCGATGCAGAAGTCTTGCAAGAAGCCATGCTCTGTAAGGCACTGTGACTTTGCACTGAAGGATGTCAATCTTTGGCAACTGTTGCGAAGTCAGTGAAAATTCCTCTATTCATAAAGTGAAGAAAGCTTCTGCAAAGCAGCCAATGCCAGGCTGCAGGGGTGCAGCAGATAACCTTTCATTGTCTCTAGGTTTGAGCCCTCCAGGAGGGATAAGGGGAGGTTCCTAAACAGGAAAACTAGGGTTAAGATAGCAGCATAGGCGGGGGGAAAAAAACACACACACTTTTACTAAAAAGTGAGGTGTATAGGAAATTGAAACAGCAGCAGAGAAGTAGGAGAGATACAGAGCATCCAGAGCCTGCATGGGCCGGCAGAAGTGCCTCAGGTGGGGCAAGTCCGCATGCAAGAAGGCAGCGGCAGCGCTCACCTTGAGCGGCAGGAAAAGCCAGACGAGGGGATTTTCCACTAACACTGGAGCTCTCCGCAAACTCAAGAAACGTGGAAAACCATGGTGAACAATGGAGGAGCAGATCATGAGGTAGAAGAAGATGTGGAACAGTGGGCAAACTGAGCAGCATCAGCTCCCTCCCCTTCTGACAGCCAGAGCCCAGCTCAGTGCAGTGGTCCAGGGACCAGGCCACATCTACTGAACTGACAGAGCACCAAGGAGAGACCCAATCAAGAGCGCAGCTGAGACCAAAATCATCCCAAAAGGTAACTGGGATTACACCAGGTCAGTACCCACCTAATAAACCTGGTATATATGCCTGAACCAGAAGTGCTAATTGTACCTCCCATATCAGGATAAATTATATGTTAAATCAGATGGATGGTCAAATTTGCCAATCTTAAATAAGCTGTATTTTGGGCTTGTTATTTGTTGCTTCTTGAATTATAGTGGCTTTGTTTACTCTTCTGTTACACATTAGGGAAGGGTCTCACTTGGTCACAAGCTGACTTGGAACCTTCTACAGACCAGAAATCTTAACCACCTTGTGGTCAGGATTAAGGGAGTGGGTGAGGCACCACACAGCCTAAGGGACAGACAGAGGATCTGGTTGTCATAATACCTGCTCTTGGATAAATACTCTGAGCTGCCTTTCCTTGACAGTGTACATTGTTTAGTTAAACTTTAGAATCTGCCTGTATTTTGTTCCTCTTAGCCTACTTGAATACTCTCATAGCAGGCACACCCAACACCTAGAGTCACTTTTGTACATACTCTGAGAGTATTCAGAGCCAGACCTAGTGCCTTAATCTCCTACTCTGAAGATATGTAACAACAGATTGATTGATACATCTCATAATACCCAGCTAACTGGAAAATACAATCATTAAATAATTCAAGATGCAAAAATGTATACAATATAACACAAGAAACACCAAAAATCAAGACAATATAAATCCACCAAAAATTACTAATGCAACTGAAATGACCTCTAGTGAGAACGAGTTAGAGGAAATGCCTGAGAAAGATTTCAAAAGAATGATTATAAATATGCTCAAAGAACTCAAAGAAGAATTCAAAGGAAGCAAAGAAAACACAGAACACCAATTTAATGGAATAAAGAGGCCAATACTAGACATAAATAAGGAAATAGAAATAATAAAGAAAAACCAGTTAGAATTATTAGCAATAAAGAACATAGTTAATGAAATAAAAAACTGTGTAGAAAATCTCACCAGTAGAATGTATTAAGGAGAGGACAGAATATCTAAGCTAGAAGACCAGGTGACAGATCTAATACAATCCAACAAAGAGAAAGACAAATTTATAGAAAAGTATGAGTGGGAATTTCAAGATATTCGGGACACTATGAAAAGATCAAATATAAGAATTCAGGGCATAGTAGAAGGAGAAGAATTTCACTCCAAAGGCATAGTTGGTGTCTTCAACAAAATCATAGAAGACAACTTTCCCCAAATTGTGAAAGAGGTGCCAATGCAGATACAGGAATCCTTTAGAACACCCGCAAGACAAAACATGGAAAGAACCTCTCCTCGTCATATTATAATCAAACTACCAAACATACAATCCAAAGAAAAAATATTGAAAGCAGTCAGAGAGAAAAATCAAGTTACCTACAAAGGCAAGCCTATCAGGATTACAGCAGATTACTCAACACAGAAGGGCGTGGAGTGATGTATTCCAAGTTCTGAAAGATAACAACTGTCAACCAAGGTTACTTTATCCGGTGAAGCTATCCATTCAAATAGATGGAGAAATAAGGACATTCCACAACAAAAGCAGGCTAAAGGACTATTTGAAGACAAAACCAGTTCTACAGAAAATACTTGAAAGAATCCTCCATGCTGAAGAAAAAGAAAAGCACACATATAAGGAACTGGGAAAAAGCAAACAATACTCAAATACTAGTTAACACAAGTGATCAAAGGTAAAACTGGAAGAACTACAAAATGTGGCAAAAATGAGTACACACCTTTCAATAATAACTCTTAATATCAACGGCCTCAATGCCCCAACCAAAATACTTTCCAGGTCCATCCATTTTTCTGCAAATTTCATAACTTCAATTTTCTTTACTGCTGAGTAGAACTCCATTGTATAAATGTGCCACATATTCATTATCCACTCATTTGTTGAGGGACATCTAGGCTGGTTCCATTTCCCAGCTATTATAAATTGAGCAGCAATAAACATGGTTGAGCACGTACTTCTAAGGAAATGAGATGAGTCCTTTGGATACATGCCTGGAAGTGCTATTGCTGGGTCATATGGTAGATCAATCTTTAGCTGTTTTAGGAACCTCCACACTGTTTTCCACAATGGCTGGACCAGATTGCATTCCCACCAGCAGTGTAGAAAGGTTCCTTTTTTTCCACATCCACGCCAATATTTATGATCATTTGTTTTCATGATGGTGGCCAATCTGACAGGAGTGAGATGGAACCTCAATGTAGTTTTAATCTGCATTTCCCTGATGACTAGTGACGCAGAACATATTTTAGGTGCTTATATGCCATTCATATTTCTTCCTTTGAGAACTCTCTATTTAGCTCCATAGCCCATTTTTTGATTGGCTTGTTTGATTCCTTATTATTTAACTTTTTGAGTTCTTTGTATATCCTAGATATTAATCCTCTATAAGATATATAGCTAGCGAAGATTTTTTCCCATTCTGTAGGTTGCCTCTTTGCTTTTTTCACTGTGTCCTTTGCAATGCAAAATCTTTGTAATTTCATGAGGTCCCAGTGATTAATCTGTGGTTTTATTGCCTGAGCAATTGGGGTTGTATTCAGAAAGTCTTTGCCAAGACCAATATGTTGAAGGGTTTCCCCTACTTTTTCCTCTAGCAGTCTCAGAGTTTCAGGTCTGATGTTAAGGTTTTTAACCCATTTGGACTTAATTCTTGTGCATGGCGAGAGAGAAGAATCTATTTTCATCCTTATGCAGATATGTATCCAGTTTTCAAAACACCATTTGCTGAAGAGGCTGTCTCTTCGCCAATGAGTGTTTTTGACATTTTTATCGAATATCAGGTGGCTATAGCTACCTGGGCTTACATCTGGGTCCTCTATTCTGTTCCACTGATCTACGTGTATGTTTTTGTGCCAGTACCATGCTGTTTTTGTGACTATGGCTCTGTAGTGTAAGTTAAAATCAGGTACGGTGATACCACCAGCCTCATTTTTGCTGCTCAGTATTATTTTAGATATTCGAGTTTTTTTGTGATTCCAAATGAATTTTTGGAATGTTTTTTCTATTTCCATGAAGAAAGCCTTTGGAATTTTGATAGGTATTGCATTAAATGTGTAGATTGCTTTAGGTAAGATTGCCATTTTCACAATATTGATTCTTCCAATCCAGGAACAAGGGATGTTTCTCCACTTTCGAGTGTCTTCTGCAATTTCTCGCTTGAGTGTTTTAAAGTTCTCATTGTATAGATTCTTTACTTCCTTGGTTAGGTTTATTCCAATGTATTTTATTTTTTTTTGATGCAATTGTGAATGGGAGTGATTCTCTGATTTCATCCTCTGTGTGTTTGTTGTTAGCATATATGAAGGCTACTTATTTCTGTGTATTTATTTTGTATCCTGCTACATTGCTATAGGTTTTGATCAGCTCTAGCAGTTTGCTAGTAGAGTCTTTAGGGTCCTTTATGTACAGAATCATGTCATCTGCAAATAATGATAACTTGATCTCTTCCTTTCCAATTTGTATCCATTTTATGTGTGTCTCTTGCCTTATTGCTATGGCTAAGACTTCCAAAACTATATTAAATAAAAGTGGGGACACTGGACACCCTTGTCTTGTTCCTGATTTTAGTGGAAAAGCTTCCAGTTTTTCCCCATTTAGTAAAATGTTGGCTGTAGGCTTGTCATAAATTGCCTTTATTATATTGAGATATGTTCCTTCTATTCCCAGTCAATGTAGGACTTTTATCATGAAGGGATGTTGGATTTTGTCAAATGCTTTCTCTGCATCTAATGACATGATCATGTGATTTTTGTCCTTCAACACGTTTATGTAATGTATTACATTTATAGATTTGCGTATGTTGAACCATCCCTGCATCTCTGGGATAAAGCCTACTTGGTCAGGTGAATGATCTTTTTGATATACTCTTGTATTCTGTTTGCCAATATTTTGTTGAGAATTTTTGCATCTATGTTCATGAGGGAGATTGGTCTGTAATTTTCTTTTTTTGTTCTATCTTTGCCTGGTTTTGATATCAGGGTGATGCTGGCCTCATAGAAGGAGTTTGGTAGAATTCCTTCTTTTTCTATTTCCTGGAAAAGCTTAAGAAGCAATGGTGTTGGCTCTTCCTTAAAAGTCTGGTAAAATTCAGCAGTGAATCCATCTGGGCCTGGGCTTTTTTTAGTTGGGAGATTATTGATAACTGTTCAGATCTCCATGTTTGTTATAGGTCTATTTAAGTGATTAATCTCATTTTGATTTAATTTAGGTAGGTAACATAGATCAAGGAAATCATCCATTTATTTCAGATTTTCATACTTTGTGGAGTATATGCTTTTATAGTATGTCCCTATGATTTTTTGAATTTCTCTGGAATCTGTTGTGATGATACCTTGTTCATCTCTGATTTTATTAATTTGTGTCTCTTCTCTCTTTCTTTTGGTCAGATTTGCTAAGGGTTTATCAATCTTGTTTATCCTTTCAAAGAACCAACTATTTGTTTCATTGATTCTTTGGATCGTCCTTTTTCTTCTATTTCATTAATTCTGCCCTAATCTTTATTATTTCTTCCCGTCTACTGATTTTTGGTTTGCCTTGCTCTTCTTTTTCCAAGTTTTAAGGCGAAGCATTAGGTCGTTTACTTGTGACCTTTCTAATTTCTTTTGTATTTATTTATTTATTTTTTATTATTTATTTATTTATTTATTTATTTATTTATTTATTTGAGAGCGAAAGACACAGAGAGAAAGACAGATAGAGGGAGAGAGAGAGAATGGGCGTGCCAGGTCTTCCAGCCTCTGCAAACGAACTCCAGATGTGTGCGCTCACTTGTGCATCTAGCTAAAGTGTAACCTGGGGAACCGAGCCTCGAACCGGGGTCCTTAGTCTTCACAGGCAAGCGTTTATCCGCTAAGCCATCTCTCCAGCCCTCTGATTTCTTAATATAGGCACTTAAGGCTATAAATTTACCTCTTAGAACTGCCTTCATTGTATCCCAGAGATTTTGGTATGTTGTGTTCTCATTATCATTTGACTCTATAAAATTTTGATTTCCCTCTTGATTTCTTCATTGACCCATTCATCATTTAGTAGTGTATTGTTTAGTTTCCATGACTTTGTGTATGCTCTATACCCTTTCTTGCTACTGATTTGTAGTTTAATACCATTGTGGTCAGATAGAATGCAAGGAATTATTTCAATTTTCCTAAATTTGTTAAGATTTGCTTTGTGTCTTAATATATGGTCTATTTTAGAGAATGTTCCATGTGCTGCTGAAAAGAATGTATATTCTGCAGCCTTTGGATGAAATGTCCTGTATATATCTGTTAAGTCCATTCTTTCTATGACCTCATTTAGTCCAGATGCCTCTCTGTTTATTTTTTCCCGGGATGACCTGTCAATTGATGAGAGTGGGGTGTTAAAGTCACCTACCACCACTGTGTTTGGTGTTATCTGTGACCTTAATTGTAATAGTGTTTGTTTAATGAATTAGGGAGCCCCCATGTTAGGTGCATATATGTTTTGGATTGTAATGTCCTCCTGTTGGAGTGTGCCCTTAATCAATATAAAGTGGCCTTCCTTATCTTTCTTGACTAATGTTGGACTAACGTCTACCTTGTCCAATATTAGGATAGCAACCCCTGCTTGTTTTCTAGGCCCATTTGCTTGAAACACCATCCTCCAACCTTTCACCCTAAGATAATGTCTATCCTTTGTAGAAAGGTGAGTTTCTTGGAGACAACAAATTGTAGGATCCTGCTTTTTAAACCAGTCTGCAAATCTGTCTTTTCATTGGGGCATTGAGGCCGATGATATTAAGAGATATTATTGAAAGGTGTGTATTTATGTTTGCCTTTTTGTGTGTGTGTGTGGTTCTGGTTCTACCTGTGCTCTCTTCTGTTAACTAGTATTTGAGTATTGCTTGTTTTTTTTAGGTTCCTTATATGTGTGCTTTTCCTTTTCTTCAGCATGGAGGATTCTATCAAGTATTTTCTGTAGAGCTGGTTTTGTCTTCAAATACTCCTTTAACCTGCTTTTGTCATGGAATGTCCTATTTCTCCATCTATTTGAATGGATAACTTTGCAGGATAAAGTAACCTTGGTTGACAGTTGTTACCTTTCAGAACTTGGAATATATCACCACAAGCCCTTCTGGCTTTAAAAGTTTGTGTTGAATAATCTGCTGTAATCCTGATGGGCTTACTTTTGTAGGAACTTGATTTTCCTCTCTAACTGCTTTCAGTATTTTTTCTTTGGTGTGTGTGTTTGGAAGTTTGATTATAATATGGCGAGGAGAGGTTCTTTCCAGCTTTTGTCTGGCTGGGGTTCTAAAGGCTCCCTTTATCTGTATTGGCACCTCTTTCCCATTTTGGGGGAAATTTTCTTCTATGATTTTGTGGAAGACACCTACTATGCCTTTTGAGTGAAATTCTCCTTCTACTATGCCCTGAATTCTAGTATTTGATCTTTTTGTAGTGTTCCACATATCTTGAAATTCCCACTGATACTTTTCTGTAAGTTTGTCTTTCTCTTTGTTGGCCTGTATTAGATCTGCCACCTGGTCTTCTAGCTTAGATATTCTGTCCTCTCTTTCCTCCATTCTACTGGTGAGATTTTCTACAGAGTTTTTTATTTATGAACTGTGTTCTTTATTGCTAGTGATCCTGACTGGTTTTTCTTTATTATTTCTATTTCCTTATTTATGTCTTGTATTGCCTTCTTTATTTCATGAAATTGGTGTCCTGCATCTTCTTTGATTCCTTTGATTCCCTCTTTAAGTTCCTCTTTGACTCCTTTGATTTGTTCTCTGACTTCTTTGAACATATTTACAATCATTCTTTTGAAATCTTTTTCAGGCATTTCCTCTAACTCGTTCTCACTGGAGGTCATTTCTGATGCATTAATACTTTTAGGTGGATTTATATCATCTTGATTTTTAGTGTTTCTTGTGTTATAATGTATATATTTTTGCATCTTGAATTAAGTTAATGCTTGGATTTTCTAGCTATCTGGGTATTCTTAGCTGTATCAATTGATTTGATGTTATATATTTTCAGGGTACTAGCTTAAGGTGTTAGATGTGGCTCTTAAGACTCTCAGAATATCTACAAAGGTGCTCCTAGGGGTTGAGTTTCCCTGCTATGGGAGTATTCAAGTAGGCTGAGTGGAATAAAACACAGGTAGATTCTAAAAGTTAACTAAACACTGTACCCATTCAGTCAAAAGCAGCCCCAAGTATGTATGCCAGAGTAGTTATTATAACAACCAGATCCTCTATCAACATAGAGGTTAAGATTTCTGGTCTGTTGAGGGATCCCAGTCAGCTTGTGACCAAGTGAGACCCTTCCCTGGTGCAAACCCAGTTACCTTGGATGAGTTTGGTCTCAGTCAAGTTGCTGTCTGTGTCGTCGGGCTGCTGTTCTGATTTCTGGAGCTGGGCACTGGCTTTTCCTGTGGGGTAAACCAAGCCTGGCAACTGTGGCCCTGCAGATCAGCACCCCCACTGCTGGAACTGCTGCTGTGAAAGCTGCCTCTCCTGGGTTTGTCAGCAGCTCAACCTGCTTCTGCTGGGCCCACTGCTACTGTTGCCTCTGCTGCTGCTGCTGCTGTAGCTGCCACTTCTGGAGCCACTGCTGTTGCTGAAGCTGCTGCTGCTGGGTCTGCTGTTGTTGCCGCTCCTGGGTCTACTGCTGCTGGGTCTGCCGCTGCTGCCGCTCCTGGGCCTGCTGCTGCTGGCGCCGCTGGTACTGGTTCCAGAGCCGCTGATGTTGTTGCTGAACTCTGCTCCTGCTTGGGTCCCGCTGTCAGCTCAATTTGGCGTGGCCGGGTCCCAGGTTGCTGCTCTGTTCACTGGAGCTGGGCTCAGGTGGTGGGGGAGGGGAGGGAGCTACAGCTGCTCTGTTTCTTTCGCTGCTCCACGTGTTCTTCTACCTCGCGGTCTGCTCCTCCGCTGCTCGCTGCTGCTCTCCCCTCACATTTCCCAAGTTGCGGAGAGCGCGGTGTGAGGGGAAGCGCCTGCACCTGGCTTTTCCTGTGGCTGGAGCCAAGCCTGGTGTCTTTCTGGTGCCCTGCCACCACCGCGGTTGGTGGAGCTGCTGGGGCCACTTTTGCCGGGCTGTGTGGGCTCTGGATGCTCTGGATCTCTCCTACTTCTCCACTGCTGTTTCAATATCCTATACACCTCACTTTTTAGTAAGAGTGTGTATTTTGCTGAGTTTTTTTGGTCTTTTTTCCCTCCAGGCTGCTTTGGCGTGGTACCTACACCGCCATCTTAACCAGAAGTCTCTTTTTGCTTTTTTACTCAAGTTTACTTTTATGCTTGAAGTACACTCTAGGTCTGGTTTTCTTACATAAAGGCCTAGGCTTATCATCTCCATGGTCAGTCATTGACTGATTTTCATACAACTATAAAGGTATTCTCAGGCTAAACTTTTAATATTTTGTCTGTTGCTGCACATTATAACAAGGACATTAAAGACAAATCGCTGAGAAGATAATTCACATGAAGCCAGCAACTTCTCCACAGAAGTTTGGGTCTCAGAAGACCACTGAGGATGTGATTATGGAAGAGCCTTGTGCACTTGGGCTCAGGATCCCAAGGCCACAAGGATCACCACTGAGAGCTGACAGGGGAGGGAAGACCACAGGCTATACCCTCATGAAAGCCCCGTAGTCCTCGGTGATGTGACAGGCCTTCCCCAGTGTGCATGTGCCAGTCCTCAGTGAATGCCTCAAGGGCAGGGACTGGGCTGAGATAAGACATGACACTTTGCGGGACACTGGGAGAAATGCCTATGGCTGTTCATTGGGATGGTAGATACCTTCAATATCTTCCTTTTTAAAAAGTTCTTGGAGGGTTGGAGAGATGGCTTAGTGGTTAAGCGCTTGCCTGTGAAGCCTTAAGACCCCGGTTCGAGGCTTGGTTCCCCAGGTCCCACGTTAGCCAGATGCACAAGGGGACGCACGCATCTGGAGTTTGTTTGCAGAGACTGGAAGCCCTGGTGCACCCATTCTCTCTCTCTCCCTCTATCTGTCTATCTGTCTTTCTCTTTGTGTCTGTCACTCTCAAATAAATAAATAAAATGTTTAAAAAAAAAAAGTTCTTGGAGCCAGGCTGGTGGCACATGCCTTTAATCACAGCACTAGGGAAGCAGAGGTAGGAGGATCACTGTGAGCTCTAGGCCACCCTGAGACTACATAGTAAATCCCAGGTCAACCTGAGTAAGAGTGAGACCCTACCTCGACAAAAAAAACAAAAAGAAAAAGAAAAAGTGCTTGGAGTGTTTTGCTTGGGCTCACTTGCAACTTGCATTAACCCATAGAAGAATTCATTATCCAGTTTGTCAATTCATGGAGCATATGCATTGTACTTCAGGGGTCTTTGCAAAGATGAGTCAGGCAATGAAATTACATAAAATAGTCCTTAATAATGCTTAAGTGACACAAATCTCAGCAACAAGAACCCCCCAAAATATGATCCATGTATCCTTATTTCTACATCAAATAGGTGAATGGGTCCCCTGTCCTTATTTGAGCATTGTTATCTTTGCATTAAGGGAGCTCCAGACTCTGGAGTGATGGTTCATCAAGTATGAGTCTCCTCCAACTAAATGCCTGGCAAGGGCTGGGGCCCAAGGATCAGCATGACCAGGTGGTGCCTGCAAACAACCCAGGTGCGAAGCAAGTGCTTGTAATAAGTATTAACATGAAACAGCATTATCAAACATCATTTGATATTAACAGATACAACATAGCATTTCTTCACCTGTTTTTACGTACTTTTTAAAGTGTTTACTAGAAAATTTGTGGTTACACGTGGGTTAAGGTCACATCTGAACTGGACAGACCTGTTAAAGTGTCACACATCCAGGGACAAAATACCTGTGCTTTGCTGAAATGGCCTGGCCAAGGGAGAGTTTCTTTAAAGTTTGCTGAATAGAAATCCCGGGCTAATGAGTCATGAAAAGGAGAACACCTTGCCCTTTTCCAATGTAAATGTTCATTAAGCAAGTTTGGCATTAGAAAGGAGTTCCCCAGGAAGAAACAGACTGAGTATTCCTCAAACCCCTAAAATGGCCTCCCTAGACAAGGCATTCCAGACCTTGACCCCAGCTTAAAGACACCCCTGAACTGCAAGGACAGCAGAAACCCAGGCCTGCCCCTCTCTTCGTTTCTGGGGAAATAGAGCTAAAGGTCACTGGGTGTTTTCATTTTTGGTGACACCTTTGTGGAGACCTGGGTAACTAGAGATTGGGCAAGTTGAGAAGGAGGGCCCGGAGCCTGGGGAGGGGTGAACTAGAAGAGCAGACAGGGGATGGCGGTGGGAAGGAGGGGAAGAGGAGGGGTGCCACTTGGATGACAGAAGGATCTGGAGTGCGTGGAGGGAAGGAAGGCAGCAAAAGGACAGCAGGATGATCTCTGCCCGTGTATCTCGTCCCCTCTGCTCTGCTGCAGCTCCAGCTCCAGCTCCAGCTCCTCACATGAGTGGCGATGGGCAGGATCTGAACAGTCCCCTGCTCCTGCGCTCTACCTTGCAAGGGACGCTCTCCCTGCTCCTCCCACCTCCAGGTGCTCCAGGTGAGAGGCAGCAGTGTCCATCAGCTACGACCTCACTAGATGCCACCTGGCTGAGTGCTGCTGCTGCCCTGTATCCTGGGACACCCTAGAAAGGACTATGGCAGAGCAGTACTGCTCCACTTCCTGTGGCTTCTTGGTGACTATCGTTGAGCAGGTCAGTGCCATAGCCCTGGGCCAGGGACTACAGCGTACATGTATCCCTGAGTTGACACAGAGTAAGTCTCAGTTGCAGAGAACAGAACAGATACTCTTTTCTTGACCAGCTTTTACCGAGCACTTCTGATCCCTTCTCCAAGTAGATCTCAACATCTGGGCTTTGGTGGTCACCTCTGAACAGTCCAGCTGTAGTAAGAATTCTCTAAGTCAGTTTAGCAAGTCTCCTACTGCTCCTCACACCCTGGTTATTCTAGATAAGTGTACCCCTAAGTATATGGTCACCCTGGGTATCTTTATTTTTTAGTTAATTAGTTGTGTACATAGTCAGTGTATAAACAGCCGTGTTGGCACCATTGTTAGTGTCCTCTTTGTCCTCCCTCCTCCGAAGGGATCCTTCTTTTTGGGGATTGTGGGTCATGCATTCTGGGGGTAGCCATCAGTTATGGGGAAGAGGCAATGTCTCTGTGCAATCTAACAATCTTTCCATACTCTCTTCTGCAAATTTTTGCTTTTGTTTTTTATGTTGGGTTTCATTCTAGCCCAGGTTGACCTGGAATTCACTATATAGTCTCAGCATGGCCCAAACTCATGGCGATACTCCTACCCCTCCCTTTCCAGTGCTGGGATTAAAGACATGCCCCACCACTCCTGGCTCACCCTGGGTTTCTAATCAAGTCCCGCTTTAGGGGATCTACCTTCAGCAAAATTTCTATTGAGTTGATTATCAGATACCTCACCCTACCTCTGATGTTTCCTCTTGGCAATATCTCATCCTTTCCCTCTGCCTTAAAACTTGGGATGAATCTATAGCTCTTGTTATATGTGGAACGGAGCACAGTGCTATCCTGAGATTTCTTCTCCTCTCTTGAAATATTTCCTGAATCAACGCTGCTTTCATTCTTTAACTTCTGTCCATATGTAGTTTCTCTTAAATAACAGCTGCAGGTAGTGGTGTGGTCTCTGAGGTCAATTTGACCCTGACTTTCATACAAGCATAAAAATTGACTTTCAGATGATATTTTGTTGTGGTTACATATTACTATAGAGTCCTTGAAGAAAAAAATGCAAAATAATCTCTGTGATTTTCATTTAGGATATTAGTTTTAAAAGTATTTTTGAAATACATAAATTAGGTTGATTTCTATCTTTAAATGTACTGACTTGCAGCTTGAACTAATAAAAACTCCACAAATTCCTATCTACTTTTGCCTATTCCTGGGTGCATATAATTTGCATTTCAGAATCAGAAAACATTAATATGGCAAGCAAGGACATGAAATGTTTCTTAATTGTTCTTTATTGTTTGTTTTAAAATATTTATTTATTTATTTACTTATTTATTTCTAGGAGTAGATAGAGAGAGAATGGGTAGGCAAGTGCCTCTAGCCACTGCAAATTAATTCCAGACACATGTGCCACTTTGTGTATCCAGCTTTACATACGTACTGGAGAATTGAACCTGGGTGCCTTCTGGTAAGCTCCTTAATGGCTATACCATCTCTCCAGCTCAATTCCTAACTATTCTTATGAAACATCAACCTCAAAAAAAAGAATAAAAAAGAAAAGAAATTGATGTTGTGTGCTTACTTCTGCCCCAAGTATGAGACTGCATCTCCTGCCCTTGTTTGGGTATCATTACCTCTCCATGAAGAGTGCATTAAGCCCTATAAGAGGTGATTCACCAATGTCTTGAGACTCTTCGGCTAAATATCTGTATCCTAAGACAACATCACAAGGCTTTAGTCACTTACAACCTTCTCAGAATAGACCATGGCTGCTCTGAGATGTGGGCTTCATTCTTTTCTGACATTGTGGATTGCTCTTTGGCACTGCCTTAGTTTAGGAATAGATTCAGATAGTGATCAGTTTGAATAGGTAATGTGAATTTCTTTCCAGCTAAAATAGTCTACAGTTTGGTGTTCATAAAATCCATCTATGATAGAATCCATAATTAAATCAGTGAATGTCGCATATGTCACTGTCTCTCAGTACAATCATAACAACAGAGCTTAAGCAGAGGCTATTCATGTCACTACTCATTAGTTAGCAATATTTCTGTGAACATGTAAGAAGCAATTTAGTCCCTCATCATGTGAGGGACTGAAGACCAGGCCTGTGGTACTTGACCCTGTGTCCTTCCTGTTGTACTAACCTTCTTGGTAATTTTATGCTGCAGGCTTGGAAAGAAACACTACCCATAGTTGTTCTGTGTTCATGGATGGTAAGCTCCAGTGGTCAGGTATAGCCCAAGCTTGGGAAGCTTCTTGTGCCTTTTATGTTTCTGTTTCTTATAAACACTTCCAAATGACAAGGATGTTAATTGGTGAGACGGGCAAGACCACTAGGATTCTTCTTGTACCAAAAGAACTTTCACCCTTTTTCTGTCATAAGACCCTCCCATCTCCTGATGATGCTACACATTTCATTGCTTCTCCTACAGAGACATAGTCAGCCATGAAGTGGGTAAGGCGTGGGGCTCACTCAGGATGATGCTAACAGTACAGATCTGCTGCCTTCATGACTTTGGTCTCGGATTTCAGAATGTCATCTCTAGAAATGGCACATATACACCCTGCAGGTTGTTGCTTTTTCTAAATCAGGATTATCCTAGATGACACATAGATTTCATTTATGTTCTCAACTTATGTAAAAAAATTGGAAAGCCTGCTGATTTAGGAATCCAATTGTTTTACAGAAATTCACATAGCCACTAAAATGAAGCTCACTCCTCCCCCCTTGTGGCACTAATATAATGTGAAGATTATGAAAGGGCACCTTATGTGCATTTGTCTATTTTGCTTATTTACATGGAAATGCATGAAAACCCTAGACGGTCTCCCCAGGTCCCACATGTGCACCTGTGATAGTGGTAAAATGCACTTAACATAGCATTATCTGCTTACTATTTTAGTGGGCAGTTGTATGGTACTAAGTACACTCACATCATGCAACCAACTCCACTCAACATAACCAGAAATTGTCACCATCCCAAACTAAGCCTGTCTTTATCTAATAAATATTATCTCCTCATTTCCTTCACTTAACCACCATTCTATTTGCTGTCTCTATGAATCTTTAGACATCACATACAAGTAGAATCACACAGTATTTATTCCTTTGGGTGTGATCTTTCTTCACTTAGCATGATGTCCTCAGGGTTACCTGTGTTGTAGCATGACATAGATCTTTCATTTTTAAATGATAGCTAGTACTCCACATAGAGATATTTTACATTTTGGATTTTATATTTTTATTTCCCCACCTATCCTGTGCTTCCTAAAGACACCTTGCCACTAAGCCACCATAACCAAGTCCATGTCTAAAAGTTTGCTTTAAAGAGAAACTACATGTTGAAGACAGGTTCACATTGCTGGAAGAAATCACCTGACCAAGAGCAGCTTCTGGAAAGAAAGGTTTATTTTAGCTTACAGACTTGAGGGAAAGCTCCATGATGGCAGGGAAAGTGATGGCACGAGCAGAGGGTGGACATCAACTCTTTGCCAACATCACATGGAAAACAGCAACAAAGAGTGTGCCAAATACTGGCAAGGGGAAGCTTGCTATAATACCCATACATCTGCCCCCAACAGTACACTGCATACAGGAGGCATTAATGCTCAAATCTCTATCATCTGGGAAACTAGCATTCAGAACACCTAAGTTTATGGGGGACACGTGAATCAAACCACCAAATTATGCTCCTGGATCCCATAAACAGAACAACCCATGATGTAAAATGCAGTCAGTCCATCTTTAAAGTCCCCATAGCTTTGAATCAACTCCAATGATGTTCAAACATCACAATAGTCCAAGATCTTTTAACTGAGCCATAATACAAAAAACCCATAATGGCACGGAATAAACATTCACAGTGCAAAAGATGGCGTTTGGCATACCAAAGAAATACTCTAGCAATACAAGATTTAAACAGGGCAAACACCAAACTCTGTAGCTCCAAGTCCAACATCTCTAGTGAGTGACAAGTCTCCAAGTCCAATAATTCTAATCAATGACAAGTTGCTGGAGCTCCGATTCCACCCCTCCAACTAGGCTACTCATAGTCCTGGGAAACTTCATCCAGGGCCAGCAGCTCTCCTTATCAGTCATCTCATTGTCCTAGATGTCCACTGGGTCTCCACTGCAACCAACAGTCCATCCTCATGACTCCATTGGGTCTCCATGCAGACATTAAGAAAACCTGCTTCACACTGCCCATGGCCATTTCCCAAACACAAGACAGTTTTGCCAATTCAATGACCCTCACTTTCCTGAATTTATATATTCAATAATATGAGATGGGGTGCCAATTTGTTAATCAAGGGAGAGGGGAGCAGACTTTGAATAATACACTCCTTGAGCATTCAGGCCCCTTCAATAAACTACATTTTGTTGTTGTTGTTGTTGTCCCAATGCAGGTCAGCTGGCCCAGTCTCCACGTTTATAATCTCTCATACAATTGCAGCTGAACAAGCAGCAGTTTGGACCCAAAGATTTCATTTTTTCTGTGACATATCCCTCTGTTCACACCAGTCCATTTCTATGCAATGCAACCCACCACAAGTTCTCAGGACATGGCATAACAGCAAGCCTCTCACACTAACTATTTCTAACCCACTCCAAGCAAAGCTCTTTCTCACCTTTATAAGCCAAACTTCATAGTCCTTAGTTCTTACTGCATTTGGGTCTTTCAACTCTGACCAGAATAGTCCATCAAGCTGTACTTACAGCACTGAAAGCCATCTCTTAGGGCAAGGTTTCAAATCCTTCCACATTCCTCCTGATAATCAGTTCCAAAAGGCCAAAGCCACATGGTCACGTTTCAAGCAGCGATGACCCCACTCTTTGGTATCAACTTTACTGTTGCAGTCAAGTTCACATTGCTGGCAGAAATCACCTGGCCAAGAGCATCTTGTTTGAAAGGGATGGCAAGGGAAAGCTGGCTATAAAACCCTTAAGCCCCCCTCCAACAATATACTGGCTTCAGGAGGCATTAATTCCCAAATTTCCATCAGCTGAGACCTTAGCATTCAGAACGCCTAAGTTTATGGTGGACACCTGAATCAAACCACCACACTACATTTAGATGGATTTTCCTACTTGAGATGTTTAGAATCTTTGTTATACAAAAGAAATAATGTAAAGTCATGGATATTCTACAAATATTCTTCTGAGGATCTGAAGTGGATGCCAGGGGTACTTAGGGAACACTTGGATGAGCAGGCTCACTACAAAGGTGTGCAGACTAGGATGAATGCCCAGGAGCTAGTGTGATTCCATAGGGAGCAAGGCAAGTGGTTCAGGGAACCTGCCTGGCTGACTCCTCATTGTGAGGGACCAAGATAAGGTTCATTTCCAGTGTTGGCCCTCAGAGAATAAACAACAATTTAGATTATCAGTGAACAATAACCCCAGCTAAGGTGATTGTTTCCATGGATTTGAATAGCTGGGACAGGCTAGCAAATAATGGGTCTGACAGGAATGTATAATACAGTCCCTCTGATTGGCTTCCTGATGTCTGAGGACTTGATCTAGACAGTAGTGGCTAAAGTTCATTTGGACAGGTGGCAGAGACAACTCTGTCCCCTACCCACATGTGATATACTTACCTTCATGGGTTGTATCACCCATGGGCACAGGACCTAGCCTCCTTCAAGAAGAAAGTTCTGTCATAGTTCCACAATTCACCCTTGACTTTGGATTATAAGTCATTTGTGATTTGTCTCATCCACATACTAACCAAGCTCGATCCTCCTTAGCTTCTGAGATCAGATGAGATCAGGCACATTTAGGATAGCATAGCTGTAGACATCTTTTGTGTTTTCTTTTGTGCACTGCTGAAGTTCAGGGCCTGCATCTGAGGAGAGGCATCTTGCTGGTATGGACTCTGCTGAGCACTAAAGCCACATGGCAAAACAGCAAGGATTCGTATGTGAGTCATTTTTCCTGTACTTAAAAAGCTGTGAATGGGGCTCCAAAACACATAACTTATTCTAACCTGAATTGCTTCCAAGAGGCTCCATTTCTTAATAAGTTAATTAGAATACATTTCTAGCTTCTTCATACTGAGTTCATTCAAACCATAGCAGTTTCTTACTGACCTAGGCAATGTGAACTTGTGTTTATCATGAATTCTTTCAGTAAACCTATACTTTCCAAGATGAGAGGTTGAAGATGGCTTTTCAAAAGAGGAAATGGACAATGTTGAGGCATCCCGTGTCAGACCTTTACAAACTGACTGTGTTCAAAGGGCTCAGGAAACTATTCTGTGGTATGCGATGAGGTTGACCTTAAAGGACCAGGGGCCAGGTGGACACAGATTGGTAAGACAACAGGGTGCCCTCCTTAGGATGCTCCTCAGGTGCCCAGGTACTTTAGCTCTTGCTGTTCTTCTGTTTTCCAGTGGTGCAGAAGTGAGTGACCCAAGAACAAAGCCTCTTAGCAGCCTGCTCTCACAGCCTGACTGTGTTTTCTGATAGCCACCGCTCTCAAACCTACCAGTGCGGTTCTACTGTAGCACTAAGACTCTTCCCAAGACAGGTCTTTTCTCTTATTGGAGGCGATTGGCAAGTACCAGTACTGCACTGGGTGGCCCATAGGAAGCCTTCAGCTAAAATAGATATAGAGTGAGAAATAAAACACCTTTTCCTCAGCCTTGTGGGTACATCTGAAACAAGTTACACACCGAGTTCCCCCAAAGTATCTGTGGCATTCAAGTTACTCATAGCAATGATCTGCTCACTAGCCCGGTTCTTCCTCTGACCACCTCACTTCCTTACGGGTCACCGGCTACCTTCAGGAAATGGATGGTAGGAAGGAGTTAATGGTGAAGCAGTCTCTTAGGAACATGGTTATAAAGAAACCTGGAGAAGACAACAGCCAGGGCAGGGAAGGGCTTCTGTCAAACAGGGCTGAAAACCTGTACTAGGTTGGGGGGGAGATCAGTGCTCGGTGTGAGCCTAGATGAAACCGCAGTATGAGATTAGATGAACGTGGGGTCTGACACACCCACCAGCTTTGAAAGAGCATCTGGGGGGATGGGGCAGGGCATGACCCTCCAGAGCAGGGTTCAGCCACACCGTACTGCTATGTGCAACCACTGTAGGCACTGCTAGGAGGAAAGAACCTGAACTCAATGAACTGGTGAGTCCTGACTGTGGCCACTAGATGCCGGGGCACTTGCCTTCTCTGCAGCAGAAAGGCGAGTTCTTCCCTGATGGGAGCACCCAGCGATACCTTAGTGGCACACTCCCCTCACTGCCACAGCGCCATCCAACTGCTGCCTGAGCTGCTTCCTGCCAGCTGTTCCCATGCCCAGGGTCTCTCCTGTGAGATGAGTCTAAAGCTAATGTGAGTACTGAGTTAGTATCCATGTTGTTTCTTATGTTTCAGCCTGACATGTGCATGTCCTTAAATCCTGAGCACGTTGGCATGACAGCTTCACAGGACTTGTGTCTCACAGAATCAACTAGGCTCGTTTAGTCTACTCTTGCTGAGTGATGGTCTGGGGCCTCTGTCCAGGACAGCTGGGTTTCAGCTGCTTCTTACCACAGAGGTATGGCTCCTTGGGTGTCCATTGTTATTTTCACCCAGGTGGGAACTCTCCTGGCTATGTATTGGTCACATGATAGAAACAGATGGAACAGACAGAGCCCAGACAGGCCTAGGTATCAAAAGGAACAAGAACTCATTGTAACGGCTGCCAGTCCCGTCATCAGTATGTCACCTACTTGCAAAGGATGCCTGCAAGAAGCACCAACAAGTTTTGCGAATAGTAAGATACTCACCTGACCTGAAAGGGAGGAATGCTAGTAGACCTCTCCTTCACAGTTGTGTGCCCAGGGCAGGGAAAGGAAACAACATGGAGTGGATGGAGAAGAGAATGGTCCTGAGATAGTTGTCAACTCCCCTGGAGGTGGTGAGTAACATCAGAATTGCTGAGAAAGCAGCAAGCCTGCTATGGGCATGTGCAAATCCTTGCCATGTAGACAGTACTCTCCAAAGGACCCCTTAAGAGAGAGGAGTCAACTCTGTGATGAACATTTCCAGGTGAGGGCCTCAGTGCCCTCTTGGCCAGCTGTCTGGGTGCAGTTTAATTGCACTGGCCCAGGTGCCCAGTACAATTACTGAGTCCCCTGGAGAAATAAATAGACCTTGAGGAAATGGGTCTGGAAGCTTGATCTTCTAGAAGAACCCAATCAAAGAGGATACAGTAATGAAGGAACCAAGGAAGGCAGACAAAGAAAGGGAAGAGTGAGGAGACAGGAGCAAGAGTATTCTCTGTTCATGGTGCCCATGACAGATCCACTTCCATCCAGGCTTATTGTTCATTGGGCATCAAACTAATAACATAGCCTTATTTGTTCCTTAGGTGCCTAGTGATTTCCAAGCTGGCTTCCACTGGGGTTCAGTGATGCCCTCTTCGGCTGCAGAAGGCAGAGGACTTCCTTCCTGTCCCTGAATCAGTGCTCCGGACACTCACAACCTCCCATTCTTCAGCTCCAGTCTGGACTTTGTTCAATTTATGTGGAAGATACAATTGTGTTTCCCAGCACATCCTGGACTGCATCTGTTTTTGCAGTTGGAATGAATTTTGTTATTCAGCATGTCATGTTGGCATGTTCTCTCAGTATCTGACAAAGCTCACATGTGCAGCTACTCTTCCTTGGAAACTGCTTGACTCTGGACCAGGATGCTTGAAGCCAACATAAGCCCAGAGCAATATTAGGGAGGCTTCTGGGATTCATTAGTGGTGGACACACATAATGTTAGATACCATGGGACATACTGGAGAGATGCCATTCTGCGTTGGTGAATTGGTGTGCAAGAGGGCAAAGCACAATAATCTATCAGCCCAGCAGTAGACACAGCCTCTTAGAAGTCCAAAGGATGAGTGCTTCTCTCCTAACATTAATCATTTGGGGGCACTGTCATATGAGTAGAAACTAATATTCTGATTTTTATTACTTTTCTTTTTCCTTCAGGGATTCAGAAAAATGATGCATGTTACTTTCCACCAATATCTGAGGATCAAGGGCCTATATTCAGATGGACAGGTCTCTGAGGTCAAAGGAATATATGCTTGGTGATTGAGGACCACCACTTCAGAACTGAAGAATTTCAAGCCTTCATTCTACATACATGCAGCTTCCTTTTTCCTCCTTGCCCTCCCTTCATGAAGCGTGAGGCTGTCTAAATTTTGTGTGGTTCTTAAAGACAATTCTTACATACATTTATCAGCTTAAATAACATTGATTTCAAAATCATTTTAACTTTATAAAATGTTTTAAAAATATTCACCTGGGACCTGTTTTCTTCTTTACATTGCTCTACAGTAAGAGTATTTTTCCTTTTATAAGCTCATTTTTGAATATAGATAGATAGATAGATACCTAATTTCCTTTACTTATCCTTCCTTCTCCAACCTATCCCCTTCTTCCTAAGTAGCCCTTTTTTACTTTCATATCTTTGTTTTTGTGACCCACTGAGTTTAGTTAGGGTTGCTTGCATAAGCATGGGTAGGAGTAATTACTGTGTATAGCAGCTATAACCTTACCAATGTACTGCTTAAATAATATGAGTAGGAAATCTAAAGTCTCCTTGATGTGTGGGTACAGAAAGGACATTTTATTCACAGTAAGGAAACAGCATTCATCCCCTAGTTCATCCCCAGCAGAGCTCTGGTATGACCAGAGGCATTGGCAATTAGGAGTAATGTTTGGAAAGGAATTGTTCCAATCTCAATGTCTCAACACTGGGTTTAAAATGTTCAGTGACCCATACTGTAAACAGGTGAGCTGTCATTTAGGCTTTCCTGTTCTAGTTAGAGTACAGACAGTGTAGCTTTAGTATAATTCTTAAGAACACCAGATTATCAGAAAGGTAGAGGACTATTACCTGCAACTTAAAATTTGTCACCAGCTGTATTATCCCATAACAAGAGAACCTCCAGATCTTCTGAAGATTGGGAGCCAGACATGGGCTTGTCTCCAGCTAGGAAAGTCCCAGATGGCTTCACTAGTATGAGGTTTGTCCTATCTACATGGAGAATCTGCTGACTGTAGTAGCATCAGTGACCTTAGCTGGGTCTTCTGTATCTCTTGTTACAGCTTCTGAATCAGCACTGGCTGTTTCCCCTGCACCTTTATGGCACAGAGCTGCTGGATTTCTTCTTCTGGTTCTCACCCCATCCAGATCCAGAGCAGGGCTGGCCAGTGCTATCTAATCAATGCCCCACCACTTTCAAGATTGACTTCCTTGATGCTTTTCAACCATCCATAGGCCACCAAATTTTTGTAGAAAAGCCCTCCACCTTTAATTTGAAGGGTTAAATGTGAATCTAGGAATGCACCATCCTGCCATTTAACTGCCCATATAGTGTCCCAGTGACTAGGTCATCTAGTCTGGGACTACAAAGATAACTAGCAGTCTGGCTAAGGGAAAAAAACACTTGGGGAGAACCTAAAAGGCCAATAACTAAAAGACCAGACACAACACAGCGTATACTGCAGATCCATGTATAGGAATTACACAAGTAGATCAAACAACAAGACTTCAAGCATAGATGGAAATCGCCAGGACCCAGTAGACATGAGCACAAACCAGAGAGTCATTTGGAAGCTTTCTGGGGTCAGGAACTTAATCTAGATATTTTTTTACAGATAACATTGATGTATGCACTCACTAAAATGCTTTTATACACATGAAATACAGCACTTATCATATGTAAACTATGCTTCATTCCTGGTGAGTTGAAGTGTTTCAAGCAGGGAAGAGGGGACCACAGCCTCCATGGGGCTCCCTGAGGAGAGCAGATCATGACCTCCTCTAACATTCATCCTTCATTGCCTGTCCTCTGCCACTAGCCTGGTAGGAAGATCCCTGATCCTCCAACCCCTGGACCTACCCACAGGGTTCTGCTCACACAACTCCCAGTGCTGGAGTTCCCACAACCTTTCTCTGCTCAAATACCCTCGGGTGCCTTTATTCCTCCAACAAGGAAACCACACTATACCTGGTGCCTTTGCCCCGACTGTTCCCTCTGCCTAGGACGCTGGATTCTGGCCTGGGTAGGATCTTTTGTCTTTTCAGGACCCTGAAAGTCCTTCTGACCAGTGTCCAATGGCACATCTCCCCCCCTCCCTCCTTATATCCTTTCTAGTAAAGAACCTACAATTTCTTGATCTAAATTATGGACCACCCATCTCATCATACACCCTGAATAATGGTTGTGATTCCAGCAACAAATAACCATAGGGGGCTGGAAATGGGGCCATTTTGGATGAATATCTTCCTTAAATGTTACAGATACCTGCAGAATTTAAAGTCAACCCAAGAAATATCAGCTATTTCATTAAGACTTATTTCTGTGTGTTGAAGTAGAATTTGATATATTAAGCCAACATCAAGATACTGAAAATATTTTACCTGCTTTTTTGAACTTTTTAATGTGTCGACTAGAAAAAAATTAAATTTCACATGGGTTCATGTCACTACTCTCTTGAGAAAACTGCTGTAATGTCATGTCAAGGGTTCAGTCACTTGCACCAAAGTCCTGGAGGGTCTTGGCCAGGGAGAAGGCACATGAAGTTTATTTACTGAATTTCATAACTGGTACCAATGAGTTGTAAAGAGAACCCCTTGCCCTTTTCCCAAATAAAGGTTAATTCAGTGGATTTGGCAAACAGGTTTCCCAGGAAAGGGCAGCGCTCGCTGTTCCTGGAACCTCTGAAATAACATCCCTGAAGTAGACACATCCCGATCTGCCATCCCGGATGGCCCCTGACCTCCAAAGACCTTGGGAAGACAAATTTTCTTGTCCATCTTTACTAGAGAAATAGAGGTGAACCTCAGAGGATTTTCAGGACTTAGAGAGTGAGGATACACTGTGGAGACCAGAGTGACATGACTTTGGGAGCTCCAGGAAGAAGAAGCAGGGCTTGTGGGAAGTAAGCTGGCATCAACTGGGAAGGAAGGGGAGACATAAGAGAAGGGGCCAAAATTGGGGAGATGAGAGGCCAAAGTTAGGAGGAAAGGATTATAGTGGACTGGGGCTGGCTGGGTAAAGGAGGATCCATGGGCGGAGTTAGGTGAGGTGGGGTCAGGAGGGCCTGGTCAGCCTGGCCTTTTAGTTTAAAAAGCCAGGAGGCAGGCCAGAGAAGCCATGGACTGTGTCCCCTCGGCTCCACTGTAGCCCCAGGTCTAGCCAACCATGGCCAGGCTGCTGTGCACCTCCCTGCTCCTGCTGGCCACCCTGGCCCTCGCTCTGGCTGTAAGCTCCACATCGAACAGCAAGTCTAAGGATAAGCATGCAGCAGTTGGCATGCCAGAGCCTGCAGACCTCAAAAGCAAGGAGACTCAGCAAGCCCTGGACTTTGCTGTCAATGCTTACAACGATGTCAACAACGACCTGTACCTCAGCCGACCAGTACATGTGATGAGTGCCAGCCAGCAGGTGAGTGCATTGCCCAAGGCAGAGCAGGACGGGTGTGTACTGCAGAGAGCCTGCCCTCACTCCCCTCCATGCTGTCCCTCCAGTGGGCAGTGATCTTTCACTGCACTTAGTACAGATTGAACCAAAGAAATGAATACATGCCTGCTTGCCACCCGAGCCATGTCCTGGGCATTTTTTTTTTTTTTTTTTGCTTTCTTTTGGTGCCACAACCCTTTGTAATTGTGTTCAAAACTTTCTCTTCTAACTTAGCCTGGAACCCATCCAGGCACTGTGGGCGGTGGGTACCTGCCCCTCAGGTCTGTGTCCCAGCACCAGCACCACTCCTGGCACGAGCTACTGTCCTCCTCCTGTCCTCTCCCTCCTCCCCCGCAGCAACCCCTGCTCCGCTTTTCCGACCTTGACACTTTGGTAGGTTCAGTAAGCTGTGGCGTATGACCATGTGTCTCTCCATCCTTAACTGTGCAGACTGGAGATCAGTCTGAGTTGTCAATATTCAATGTACTTCACCAGGTAGATCTTTTCGGTGTCCTCAAAGGGCTAAATTCTTTTATTTTTATTATGAATAAAAGACATGCTGATGAGTGACTCATTAAAAGGGTAAGAGTTTGAGGGCCATCTTCACTTTGGCTGACAACATTCTCATGGGTGAAAAGCATTCCCTGTCCTCTTGCCCAGTGAAGGAAGGAGTCTGGGTAAATGCAGGGACGGGATCTCTCTGGGTTTCATGCTGTGACTGAGATTCAGCTGAAAGCCAATCTTAAACCTGGAGCCTTCCTAGAGTGGACTAGTGTTGTGGCCACCTGAGGAGCCGCAGCCAACAGGATTGGCTTAGCCCTTTGCTGCAGCCCACAGTCATTGCTCCTTCTCAGAGCAGCCCGGGGCTTCTGGAAAAGGGAACTGTTTGTCTTCCCAACCTCACTGGCTTCTAGACTTGAGCCTTCCTTTCTTGAGTCCACTGAAGGAATTGTCAGCTTCTGCTTTCTGTGTCCTATTTCTCCTCTTACTCAGAAGCACAAGACACCTAATGAGAGGTGCTCAGAAGACGACATTGCAAGCAAGGCCTGTGGCCACAGGCTGGAAAAGATTGCTGTGAGCTCTGAAGGTGGTACTGGTGGCAGGTCGTGAAGGCAGGCAGGAACCCCAAACTAACGCTTTAACCTTATAATCATGTAAAGCGACTGCATGCATTCAAACCTGATCCAGGCTTGGTAAATGAATCCTGTTCTTCTCACTATAGGTTGTGGGCGGGAAGAACTTCTATTTCAAAGTGGTGCTGGCGCGAACCCTCTGTGCCAAGTCCCAGTCCCAGACTGACTTGGCCAAGTGTCCCCTCAACGAACAACCAGGCCAGCAGAAGGTACGTGCATGTAGGCAGAGAGGTGTGCAAACACATTGCTTGTGTGTGAGTGCACATCTGTGAAGGTTTGTGTGCAGCTGTATGAGTACATGAGAGAACATATATGGGTGTTTGAAGAGGTGAATGTGTGTGTGCCTGTGTTAAAAAGTGTGAGTGAGGGTGTCTGCCCATACTGACCTATGCTGATGTTGGGTATACAGGACTGGGGATGATTATCCATGTGGTTGTTTTTATTTCTCAGTAGGTTTACCCTGGAAATTGGGGTACTAACTCTTTTTCATCATTACACCTTCTAGAATGGCAGAAAATGCTTTATGAATAGTTCCAGGAGGGAAGGCTTCCATAACCTGGGACCCTTGCCCCGATTGCACTGGTGGGATTCGTAGCCCTGAAAGTGATTGGAAATCATCCAGTTCTGCCTCCTATATCCCAGCCCCTCTCTGGATGGTGCTGGCCCCTGTGATGCTGGCTCTGGGGACAAGTGCCCTCCCTTTGTCACCCCTCTATGCCCTGTCATGTTCAGGAGTGTGTCTCATGCTTCTGAATCTTCCACACATGTTGGAAGTGGAGTGATGAGCACACCGTTTCTTCTCCCATATACTTAACTTTGGGGCTCTAGCATCTTGCATGGGCTGCTCTTTGGAGGGCTGTGCTGGGGCAGGAAGACGTGAAGGAGGAGGAGGGGGCACATGCCATCTGGTGGAATGCAGCAATGGGATGGGTGATGGGCAGACACTGAGGAGTCAGTCTGAGTGTCCTGGGATGGGGCAGAAGTTTCTCACCTACATCCTCCCAGTTCCCATTCTGATATTTCAAGTTGGGCACTTGCCCTTTTAGCTATAACATATGCTCTAACCAGGCTAAGTTACTGTCTTTCTTCCCTTTTTACAGAAAGTAGTTTGCAATTTCCAGATCTACACTGTGCCCTGGCTGAACAAGACTTCCATGGAAAATTTCAGCTGCCATAATGCCTGAGAGCCTATGCCAGGATACCATGTGCTGTGAGCACTGCCTCTTACTCAGACCCCTTCTCTGTAGTTCCCCAATCCATGGAAGGCTGCTGTGGTCCTGAGGACATTGGCTTTGCTCAGTATGCAAATACTAGGAACCCAATAAAGAAGGCTACAACAAGCAGGTTCTCACACCTGAGCAGCTGTTCCTGTCTCATTCCTGTTTTTCAAATGTACTAGTGTGAGGCCCACAAGGAGTGATCATGTCTTGCTCAATCCAAACATTCCACCTGATCCTTCTGAGTTGCTGCTGTGTCCGGATGTGAAAGGAGGAAGAATAGAGGGAATAGGAGATGAGGGCTCACCCTCACACATGCCTGTCTGGAAAAGCCCTATAGGCTTTTGGGATACGTAGGTCTCAGAGCAGATACAGAGCAGAGAGGTGCTTGGAACCCAGTGTACACCTGCTGAAGATCCTGGCATATGGACAAGGTTGAGGAGGGAGCTGAGCTGCCACCCTGGAGCTTCAGATGCAACCTTGAAAGGAAGTCAGAGCAGGCAGATGGTGACATGGCCTGGCTGGCCTCTCCCATATCTGGGGAGGGGTGGCTGCCCTTCAGTTCTGAGATGCCCAGAGACTCCATATATGATGATTCCTGTCTACTTCTCTCCACAAAAGTTCTAGTCATCTACATGAATGAGAGACGTGTGTGTGTGTGTGTGTGTGTGTGTGTGTGTGTGTGTGTGTGTGTGTGTGTGTATGTATGTTAGAGAGAGCAAGATAGAGAGAGAGAGGTGGCGATAGAGGTAGGAAACACCAGCATCTGTGGCAGGGAGACTTAACCCAGTGCCAGGCAGCACCTTTTCCATGTCCTTTTCATCATGAGCTGATGTGACCTATGGGGATGACAGGCAGATGCTCCCAGCACTTCTCTGTTGTGATGCAAAACCAGTCCCTGTGTGCAGCTTCTTGGAGAGGGTGTTTATCAACACAGTGGACTGACAAAATGTGAGCTTTCTTCTAAAACCAAGGGGGTCGTTTCAGTTATCATCATCACTTTAGTGTCCCCATGGTTGCCTAGAACAGGAACATCCCAGGGCCCCCACATGGGGTGCCACAGCACTAAAACACATGTTCTCACAGCCCTTCTCCCAGTATGCTTCCATCTGCAGCTCAAGGCAGAGGGTAAAAGCCAGACTAGCCTGGCCATTTGTCACATAGTTCAACCTTTCTCGTGGACAGAGCCATATTAGGAAGCTGATTTGGGACCACTGCCATGAACACTGGATGTGTAATGACAAAGCAGACCCATCCAGGGGACTATAGCACATAGGAGAAAGGGGCTGAGCTGTGAATTGCCCATGTAGGAGACCCTAGGAAGATCCCAGTACAGCTGGATACCTGTGTTTAACTGGGAACTCTCCCCATTTCTCCACATGCAGCACTGACCACAAGTATCGATGAGTTGGTAACGAAACAGCCTTTTGTTTTGACCTTGGCTTATTGATAGAGTACAGTGGCTGCTGTCTTTTATTACTTGGAAATTCTCATGGTTAGCACCTCGGCTTGTTCTTGCTCTCTGCACCCATTTATAAAGAATTCCTGGGATAAACTGGGCACATTTGAAATTATTCTCCCTTCGAAGGCTCCGTGGCCCCTTTGATGAGTCGTGGTTCCGTTGTGTGACAGAGAAGCACCGGCAGGATGCTCGTCACGTTTGCGTTCCTTCACAGCCTGACTCAGCATTCATCTTCAGATTTTAATTTGGTTTTTAATCTCCTGATTTGTGGTAGGACAGCCATTTGGATTCATCTACGGTCACTTTAAAGTACCAACTCATTTGAGAGGACCTGTTTCCATTTTCTGGGGCTTTAATAGCCACTTTGCTTAGCACTGGGCCCTGCCACAACAGAATAGAGATGCTAAAGAGTATCTTCTTGTTTGCTTGAAGTTGAATTTGGATACATTCTGGGGAGATCTCTGTCACATCTTGGTGATCTCTAAAAAGAATTCTAGCTGGTTACTACTATAATTGTGCTCTGAGTTAATGTAATGAATTTCGTATGCCATTTTGTGTAGTATTGAGTCTATGACACTTGGCTTAATGGAACATAAAATCCTCATGCCTGCACCAACAGCCCCACTAGATATTTATCTACCTTAGGGTCTCTATAACCCACTTGGGTAGGTCTACATGTGTAGGGTCTTACCAGAGGTGTTGGTGTGTCTGTCCCTAAGATGGACAGTGGCCTCAGAAAACCATCTTCCATTCCTGGATTGGAAACAACTCCAGAGGCTCATTCAGAAAGTGCTCGTAAGGGTAGGATCACCTGCACCTCGAACTCTTTCACACTTCTTGATGTTTAGGTTTTTCTGGAGAAACAAAAGGGGGAAAATCTGGCTCATTGGTGACACTCTTGGAAGCTACACAGAATATCTTAACAACCTAAAACATTTCTCAGCTTTGACTCTTGCTTCAGCCACCAAGATGAACCTGTAACCAAAAAGGAGTCTTAAGACAGAAGAGCCAACAATGAATTTGCCTTTAGAAAATCTGGAAATATTTACTAGCATACCTGAAGCCACTTTAGTTGGGTCATTTTTAAAACTTATTACATACTTAATTATCCTTGCCTAATTTTAAATGTGTATATGTGTGTATCAGTGTAAAATGTCTTGGGATGCTTTTTGGATTTAGAGTCCTAAAATCAGCATGTGAGTGCTGCTGTCTGTCTGAACTCTCACCCTTCCTATGTTTTCTGTGCTTCTTCTGTTACATCTTACAGAGAAAACACCTCTCTCTTTCTCCCTCTCTCTCCCTCTCTCTCTCTCTCTCTCTCTCTCTCTCTCTCTCTCTCTCCCTCTCTCCCTCTCCAGGACCAGCTGAAATGGAAGCATGTAAGGTTTAACTCTCTAGTTTGGAGCTGAAGAAAATGACAACTGGTCATTTTAAAATCAATTCGTTACTGTCTGAAGCTTACAAAAATATTTTAGAGTTTAGCCTTATGCATAGGTGATATTAATCTGTTTCATCCCATCATGAAAGAAATATGGATGTAACAGCTTATAGGCATGATAAATCTACACTGTCTTGCATTATAAATTCATATGCTCTTAATTCTTAAAATTGGCTTAATGGTTTGTTTTGGCTCTGTTAAATATATTTCATGGAACATTAAAATGCTTTGAGTAGGCTATTAGGAGATATCTAATATAAGGAAGAATTTCAGATCGACACCAACTCTACAGTAAACTTTATATTTGTAGAAAACAGCATTCATTTAAGTGTAAAGTTTTGTTAAGTCCCAAAATGTATCATGGGCTACATAGATTTTGATGAGGATTTTCTTCTGAAATATATTCTAGGAAGAAATTAAATTTTACAGTATTTTTTTCTTGAATAGTCAAGGATTAATGAAAACTAAGAGAAGACAAGATGCTTTGTGTTGCTCAAAATGCAAGATCTTTGAAGAGGTTTGAGGGCAGGGCGACTGCTCCGTGGTAGAAGCACTTGCTTGCAACGTCTGCCTGCCCAAGTTCAAGTTCCCAGTGCCCACCTAGGCCAGATGTGGCACATATGTCTACAATTCATTAGCAGAGGCATAAACATATTTAACATAGTTTTGAATACTAATATTTAAAATAAGCAAAACGATTGCCTTCTATGTTTTTCTTGATATACTCAATGCTTGTCTGCAAAGCCTAATCACCTGGGTTTGATTCCCTAGCATCCATGTAAGCCAGCTGTGCGAAGTGGAGCATGCACCAGGAGTCCGTTTGTAGTGACGGTAGGCCCTGGCACACCATATTCTCCCTCCCCCTCTATCTCTCTGCATTGAAAATAAATAACATATTTTAAAAGTATTCCTTTATTAAATTATTGTTAGTGGTTTACTTTCTAGAAAAATGGGAATTTTAAATGTCTATTCCCCACCATTGAAATTTAACTTTAATGTGTTCCTGATTCATAACACAATGATGATTTTTATTTTGTCTGGAAGAAGAAGTGCATTAGAAGACAAAACAGATATAAAAGGAGCATCAAGAAAATCACCTCACTCTAAATACGTAAATAAATTTTATTAAAAATGGTGAATTGGGGCTACAGAGATGGCTTAGTGGTTAAGCTCTTGCCTGTGAAGCCTAAGGACCACTGTTTGAGGCTAGATTTCCCCAGGACCCATGTGAGCCAGATGCACAAGGTGGCACATGCATCTGGAGTTTATTTACTATTGCTGGGTGTCCTAACATGCCCATTCTCTCTCTCTCTCTCCCTCTTTCTCTGTCTGTCACTCTCAAATAAATAAATAAAAATAAACCATGGTGAAGTTGGCAAAAAAATAAATAAATAAAAGAAAGAAAGTAGGGAAGGAAGAAAGAAAGAGAAGGGCAGCTGGATTCTGAAACTCAGAATTTGGCCAGTGGAACTATGCAAATTTCCTTTGAGATCAGGATGGCTCTTTAAAGTTATGGGTATCTTTATTTTATTTTATTGATAACTTCCATAATTATAAACCATATCCCATGGTAATTCTCTCCTCCCACTTTCCCCTTTGCAACTCCACTCTCCATCAGACCCTCTTTTATTTTGATGTCATCATCTTTTCCTCCGCTTTTGATGTTCTTGTTTGGGTAGTGCCAGACGCTGCGAGGACATGGATATCCAGACCATTCTGTGTCTGCAAGAGTGCATTGTAAGGAGTTCTACCTTTTCTTTAGCTCTTAAATTCTTTCCTCCACCTCTTCCACAATGGATCCTTAGGCTTGAAAGGTGTGAGATAGATGTTTCAGTGCTGAGCACTCCTCTGACTTCTCAGCACTATGGTGCTCTCTGAGTCATCCCAAGGTCACCACCATTTGAAAAGAGAAGCTTCTTTAACCACAAGCAGGAGTAGCATTAATACATGGGTGCAAACATTAAAAGAAGTGCTTACTGGGCAGTTTGGTGAGCATAGTAAATACATTTACCCAGACACCATCAGCTGTTACACCCCTAGGGCTCATGGCTTCCTTTGCAATAGGTTTTCAGTATGAGGCATGTATCCCCTCCCATAGAATGGGCCTCTAGGCTAATTAGAGAGTGGTTGTTTCCCCCACAATAGACATGCCGCTATTGCACCTGCTGGCTCATTTGGCCTGGTTTGCCAAATTTATTGCTTGCAGTGTCCACTGTTGTTTATTTCCACTGGTGATTTCTGTCTCTCCCATAGAACTGCATGCAGCATAGCCTTTTCCAGCTTTCTGTCAGCTAGCTTATGGAGATCTTTAAAAAATGACAAAGAAGGCTATTTGAATAAGATGATCCCTGACATAATTATGCATTAATGTTTATTACAGAACTGTCCCAAAAGAGACCAATAAACAAAATGTGGCATATATATATATATATATATATGAAACATTTTACTTTTTCAGCACAAACAATGAAGCCATGTCACTGTAGGAAAATAGATGCAACTGAAGAAAAGTTCTGTTAACTGAAATGTGTTTTATCTGACTTTGTATTTATATATTTCATATATATATATATGTACATATATACATACATACATATACATATATAAGGCATGAAAATAGAGGTGAAAGTGCTTAATGTGAAAAAAGGACTAATGTGAAGGGGAGGGTGGGAAAAGGAAGGGCGGAGGATGTGAGAAGAAATATCTCAACATACAGTGTATACCTGTACAAAAACTTAAAATTAAGTTTTTAAAAATGAAGTCATACTCAAAATATAAAACTATCCTGCTTAAAGTTTTGAACAGAGTCCAATTTAAAATTGCTAAAGGTTCAATAAACATTTCTGCAAAATGATATATAAATACTAGTTCAAAAAGAGTTAGTACATAACATTTCTTGTTAGAATAAGCAAAACAAACACATTAACATTATATCCAAGACATAGTTACACTTGCAAAGAGAGGACTAGGGATTCTGGTTTCCAGATCATGTGGTTTCCTCACATGAGGAGTCTGGTTCTCTTTGCCTCTTTCTTTTACTTTGCTCTGCTTTCTTACCTTAAGAAAGAGAAAGAAAGGAAGAATTGAGAGAAGTAAACTAGTTGGAACTTTATCTTCATCTGATGATGCAAATGAGGCTGGAGAAATGGCTCAGTGGTTAAAGATGCTTGCTTGTAAAGCCTGACAGCCTGAGTTTGATTCCCTAGTACTCATGTAAAGCCACACACATAAAGTGGAAATTTCTTAACAGCACTTAGTACTAAGCACCAGGACAAGAATGCACTGACATCTACTGGTGACTGAATAGAAAGAAACTCAACCCAAGAGGTAACTTGATCTACACCATGAAACTGCATGGCACATCTGGTTTTGGAGGTTTGACTTAGACCTGTGAACTACACTTTTACATGAAACATCACAGGGGTGGAAAGAATTCAAAACCATCCCACTCAGGAAGAAGTAATGACCATCTATATAATTTTAAATACCCTGTTTTACTTCTCTTTGTCTTTTATTTCTACAGATTTTCAAATCATCAATTTTGCACAAATGTTTCCTATTTAAATATTTTTATTTGTAAGCAGAAAGATAGAGAAAAGGGGTATTCTATGAACGACAGCTACTGTAAATAAACTCTAGATGCCTGTGCACCTGACTTTATGGTGGTACCAGGGAATTGAACTGGAGTCACTGGTTTCACAGGGAAGTGTCTTAACTGCTAAGCCATCTCTTCAGCTACTTCACCCTGCACAAATATTTTTTTTTAATGATCTCCACATGGTTTTTTGTTTTGCTTTGTTTTGTTTTTCAAGGTAAGGCCTTGATCTAGCCCCAGCTGACCTGGAATTCACTATGTAACCTCAGGGTGGCCTCAAACTCAGGCGATCCTCCTACCTCTGCTGGGATTAAAGGAATGTGCCACCATACCCAGCGAATGGACTTGATTTGGTTTTATAACCCCAGTTGTTCAAGTTCCAATACAGAAATACATCAAATGTGAGTATTCCAGGCAATATTACTTCTCCATAGAAATACCAATTCCAGAGCATTGGATTCTAGTGAGATAAAATGAGATGAAACCACAAATAAATAATTCAAAATTGCCAAGTGTGATGGTGCATACCTTTAATGCCAGCACTCAGGAGGTAGAGGTAGGAGGATCGCCGTGAGTTCAAGGCCAGCTTGAGATTACAAATTGCTTTCCAGGTCAGCCTAGGCAAGAGCAAGACTCTTTCTCTCTCTCTCTCTCTCTCTCTCTCTCTCTCTATATATATATATATATATATATATATATATATATATGTGTGTGTGTGTGTGTGTGTGTGTGTGTGTGTGTATAGTGTATATATATATACACTATATATATATACATATATACAGTATATATATGTATACATATATATGTACATATATGTGTGTGTCTGTTTATATATATTATATACTAAAAATTCAAAATGTGTCTATAAGAATATACAACAAAATCAAAGAGGATAGGAGCAAGCTTCCAAATGAATCCACAATAAAATGAAACAAGCAAGTTTATACAGATCTAAAAGAAGAAATCGACAAAGAGATAGAAATATTGAAAAAAATAAAACTGGAGGTTTAGCAATGAGAAGTGCATTAGGCCAAATACAAAATGTGGTAGAAAACTGCACTAACAGAGGGATCTAGTGGGAGACTGAATATCAGGGATGGATGATAAAGGAGATGAATTAGTGTCTTCAGAAGTTGACAATGGTCAATAATAAGAATATATAAATACAACATGTAGGTACATGGGAATCCATTAAGAAACCAAATGTGGGGCTGGAGGGATTGCTTAGTAGTTAAGGTGTTTGCCTGCAAAGGTAAAGTACCCAGGTTCAATTACCCAGGACATTAGCCAGATGCACAAGAGGGAATATGCATCTGGAGTATCGTTTGCAGTGGCTGGAGGCACTGGCAAACCCATTCTCTCTCTTCCTTCTTTCTCTGTCAAATAAATAAATACATAGATTAAAAAAACAGGAAACCAAATTTATGAATTATGGAGATAGAATAAAAACTTCAGATTGATGGTATAAGTAATATACTAAATAGGATCATAGCAGAAAATTTCCCAAAACTAAAGAATAAGATGAGTACTCAGAATCCAGAGGTATTTATTATTCAATTTCAGATAAGACAACATGAATAAACTCTTTGTATCATATAGTTAAAGCATTCAGTATAGAGAACAAAGAAAGCATTATATAAAAGTACCAAGTCACATATTAAGTCAAATATGTCAGAATTAAACCATGTTTCTCATCAGAACCTCTAAAAGTCAGGAGAGTGTGGCATAATGCATTAAAAATACTGGGAGATAAAAACTGCCAACTCAGATTACTATATTCAGCAAAAAAAAATTCATCATAATTGATGGAGAGATAAAGCTTTCCCTGATCAACACAAACTAAAATTCATTACCATTAACCTAGCACAACAGAAATACTTAAAGGATTTCTCATACACTAAGAGATAAGTATTACCATTAGGTCACAGAAAATAATAAACTACACTAAAAACAATAGGTAACAAACATTAGGAAAGAACAAAACATTATAAGAACATCAAGATGATGGGAAATAATACACAGCTTTCAATAATTCTGAACGCTCATAATTTAAGTTCTCCAATCAAAGCACAAAGGTTAGGAAACTGAATTAAACACTGTCTGTTTGTTGCCTCCAAGAAATATACCTCACTGTCAAAGACCAACACAGCCTTAGGACAAAAATATGGTAAAGGTATTGCAAACAAATGGAACCAGAAAATAAACATGTGTTGCTTTCCTATTGTGCAAAAATAAACTTTTTTTAAAGAACTGACAGCAATACTCTTCAAACTATGTCATAAAATACAAAAAAAGGAAGGAACTCTACTGAACTGCACTTTTGAAGCCAATATTACACTAAGAGAAAAACTGGACAAAGAGTCAACAAAAAAGAAAATTAGGGCTGAAGAGATAGCTTAGTAGTTAAACATGTTTGTTTGCAAAGCCTGAAGGCCTAGGTTTAATTTCCTAGTACCCATGTAAATCCAGACACACAAAGTAGTGTATGCATCTGGAGTTTTGTTGTTTTTTTTTTTTTTTGCAGGGGCAAGAAGATCTGACATGCCCATTCTCTCTCTTGCTCTTTCTCATATGAAAGAAAGGAAAATGCCAAAAAAAAAAAAAAAACAGAGTAAAGGCTAATCTTCCTGATGAATATAGATGTGAAAATTCTCACTGTAACACTTGCAAACCCAGGATGGGGAGATGGCTCAGTGGATAAATCACTTGTGTTTCAAATCTATGTCACTCATGAAAATGTCTGGTGGGTTTATGACCCACTTGCAATCTCTAGGGGCAAGTTGGTTAACTAGCCTAACAGACTTGGCAAGCTGTTGGTTCAAGTGAATCAGCCTGCCTCCATAAATAAAGTGGAGAGTAAATGAAGAAGGTTCCCACCATCAGTCTCTGTGCCCATATGCCTATGCTCATATGTGCACACGCACTCACGTCCACGCCAACAAACACACACCCTCTCCTGTATATGAACACACACATACACACTCCACATACACACACAAAAAGAAATCTTACAAACAAAATTCAAGAACACATAAAATGTCATTCACTATGATTGTTGCCTTCATTTTGAATGTAGCAATGACAACATACACAAAACAATGCATACAAAACATCACAGAAATAGACTCAAGGACAGTATTCACATAACATCAACAGATGCAAAAAGATCTCTGACAAAATCCAACATCCTTTCATGATAAAAGCTTTGAGGAAACTAGGAATAGAAGGAATATGTCTGAACATAATAAAGGCTATATACAACAAACACACACCTATATTATATTAAATGTGGGCACACTCAATCCATTTTCACTAAAAATCAAGACCAAAGAAAAGATTATCCTTTTTTTATAGAGAATTAATTTAGGTGTAGACCCTCTTGTAGCCCACGATTGGTGGTAGCTTGATACTGGAGAGTGGGCTTATGTTTGGATATGGTTCTGATTTGTTTACCAGATCCCGCTATGGGTCCCACACCATTGAGGGGATCAGTTAGCCAAATCAAGAGCAGTTGGTTTCCCACCATCGCTGTGCACCACTATTGCACGTGTGTGAGTATCACCACAGGTCATTTGCTGCTAACTAGGTTAGACCATGAGTTGCTTAGACAGATACTGGTCATTTTCCCCCAGTCTCCTGTGTAGCACCTTCTGGCACTAGACATGCTGACTGTCTGGGCACTGACTCTCTTCCAGCTTCCAGCCATGCCATTCCATTTTATGTGTCAACCACATAAGGTGTCTTCAGCAGTAGGGTCTTATCACTAACCTTTGGTGGGTCATCAAGTACTCTGACAGAAATCTTTCTTTCTTTTAGGAAACATTGTAGGTCTCCTGATCAAAAGCTCATTGTGGATGATAGCCACATGCTAGTACTGGGAGTTACAAGTCAGTGCCCACTAAGAAAAGGAGAAAAAGATAACTAATATAAAAGAGTTAGAGAGGGCTGGAGAGATGGCTTAGCGGTTAAGCGCTTGCCTGTGAAGCCTAAGGACCCCGGTTCGAGGCTCGGTTCCCCAGGTCCCACGTTAGCCAGATGCACAAGGGGGCGCACGCGTCTGGAGTTCGTTTGCAGAGGCTGGAAGCCCTGGCACGCCCATTCTCTCTCTCTCCCTCTCTCTGTCTTTCTCTCTGTGTCTGTCGCTCTCAAATAAATAAATAAAAATTAAAAACAAAAAAGAGTTAGAGAGAAGAGAGAGAGAGACAGAGAGGGAGAGAGAGAGAATCTGTAGAAGATTAAGGTCAGTCTTCATCATACCATCTCCAGTGTCTGTGGCTCAGGTGTTCCCTCTAAGGGCCTGGTGAAGGTTCAGCCATTTGGTTTGCCTTTAAGGATGTAGAATTTTATGGTACCATTGCCGTTTGGGTCTAGATTTGTGTTTCCTACCCCCTCTCTTGCCCAGACAGATGTGAGTAGTTCACATTCAAATACTCCACTATGTTACACAAGAAACTTGAGCATCCTAAGGGCATTTGCATCCTGGGTCCAGTCCCTATGCAAGGCAACATATGACTGCATGCTCTTCAGCATGGTGAGTGTTGTTCATACTCTGTTAAAGAATTCAAGCTTGATATTTCCTCAAGAGTCATTCTTTATCACAACACCCCTGTGGTTTTGTTCCTTTAGGTCCAAACACTAAGTTCGAGAAAACACTTTTCTGGGTGTCCAGTGATATCTTAGAGACCTGTAGCCGATTCCACCTGGGTTTCAGCCAAAGGTGCAATTCTGTTGCATTTACCCTGTCATCATTTTCTATGTAATGAGATAGAGCTGAGCCATTCGAGCTTCACAGACCATTTTGTGGGCTTACCACTCCTGATATCCCTCTCTTCCATGGGCTCACAGTATACCCTATATTCTAGCTCATAAAATGCACTCTCTCACCATTAGAGAAGACAGAGAGAAGAGCCACGTGAGGACATCCGTGAGTGTTTTCATCCTGCAATGGCCCCACGTGCACGACACCAGTTAGAGGAGTAAGTGGGGAACTGCATTGATGCTTCTTGCTGTTCTCCCAGTTAGTTATCTCTCTGCATTTGGTACTTGGTTTGCACACTGTTTCTACCTTGGCCTGAGAAATTTAGGTTTTATTTGGAGACAGATTTCCAAGAGGTGCAAACATCTACACACTATAGCTTCTCAGTATGAGACACTGTGAGCACTGAGCGGATTGCAAAATTAATGAATTCAACACCTCATGAAACTTATTCCATGCAGACAGGGGAAGCCAGATGTCCCATTGAGGGACTATGGAGGTGAATAACTTGCTATCCTGTAGCAATGTCGGGTTTCTGTTGGGAGATGAGGATATATTCACTAATGTTTCTCCCATCTCAATCTCAGTGAGACTCTGATGACAGCTTAATGGTGCATACTTGAGCCCAAATTAAAAGCAGGTTCTTCTTTCACTTTGCCTCTTGCCTCCATTCCAGCTTCCAACTGCCTCACCTTTTTTGTTGTTGTTGTTAATTAGAAACTTTGTATGGATGAATCATATGTTGTTACTATCATTTCGCTCTCCCTGCACCCACTCCACGGAGGGCCCTCCTTAGTGGGATTGCTGGTGCTCACCATGTAGTTGAGGGTTATGAGCTGTGAGAGCAGCAGCCTGTCATTGTGTGGAGGGCTCTGTCTTCACATAGTCCTTCCTACCATGCGGGTCTTACATTCTTGCCACCCCCTCTTCCACAAACTTTCCTGAGCCTTGGTGGGTGTGCTTTAATTCTGTTTTAGCTTTGAGTTCTCAGAAGCTTCTGGATTTCTGCTTTGGTGCTTGGAGTACATCAGTGTCTGTCTGCATCACCCTGACCCATGTGATCAGGCTTGCCATGGGAGCAGCCCCCTTGCTCATATCACCAGCTGCTCTGTGGTTCCACCTGGACCCTGGCTGCTGTGCGACAGGTGGTTTGTTGGAGACGAGGAGATGAGCCCTGAACAGATCTTTGCCCTGAAATAACCTCTGCCCTGAGATAACTTCTGCCCTGAGCAACTTCCGACCTTTCCTCATCCCCCCACCCTGCCATACCTAACTGATTCCATCCCCTCACCCCGCCACACCTAACTAATTAACATCCTGCCTGGCGACTGCAGAGACGTGAGAACTATACCGGGAATTCTTAGAATAACTGCAAACTGTCCTAGGCCAAAGGCCAAGAAGATTCTGTAACTTTCCACCACCTGCCTCCTCCAGCCCCCCCTCACCCAAGACCCTAACCCTAACCCTTAAAAAGGCCGCTGTGGCTCAATAAAATTGGACTCTTGACAAGTGTACATTTGCTTGAGTCCCTTCCTCTCTCTCGCCCATCTTATTTCAGGTTGGGGTCCTCCTCGCCCCCACGAATAACGAGGTCCCGCGGGTCGGGACAAGTGGCGCCCAACGTGGCGGCTCGAGGCACGGACTCCTACCGGACGGAGACCCCCCAGTTCAGCGACCTCCGGAGGATTTGTTAAGTGGTCACCGCTTCTCCGCCCAAGAAGACGGCAAGACCTGGTAAGTTTTCCCTCTTCATTCCGTCCCATCAAGATGGGCCATTCATTGTGTAAAGAGGCTTAAAGCCTCTCTCAGAGAGCGAGGAATACGGGTAAAGAAAAAGGATCTTATACAGTTTTTTATTTTTTTTGATAAGACATGTCCATGGTTTATGATTGATGGACTTAACATTCATCCCAAGAAATGACAAAGGGTCAGTAAAGAATTAAATCAAAACTTACTACTGAAGAAATGGCAAAGAGTCGACACCTCTGTCTCCTGCGTGAGATATGTGTCGACCCCAGAGCTCTGGTTTCCTAAATAAAGCCTCATGCTTTTGCAGCAAGTTGGGTCTCCCGTGTGTCTTTGGGTGCGTGCTATCTCGAGACTTGAGTGAAGGTCTCCCTCTGGGGTCTTTCAATTGAGAGCTCGTCCAGGGATTTGCACGTCTACCCAGGACTCCGGAGACGCCCTTGGAGGTAAACAATGTAAATGTTTACAGCGCTGCTTGTCTGAGTGTTTGTCTGAGTGATTTCTGTGATTTCTGTTGCTCTGATCTGTTTTAATTTCGGTTTGGGCAGCTGTTGTTCAGGACCGTGAGGACCTGACAATGGTGGTTGGCAGGACCACAGGCTGCAATCCTGGGGGACGCCCCAGGATCTGAGGAGAGTCAGGGTGGCTGACAGTCTCCTATCTGGTAAAGGAAGATTGTGTATTTCTCCTTCAGGAGAAACCACAGAGGCATCTTCCATCTGAAACTGCATTTGGTTTGCTGTTCTGGACGCATCGGAGGTGTCACAGTTTTTGGTTTCTTTTTGTCAGTATCTATTTTGTGTTTGTTTGTGGACTCTTGTTTCTAATTATGGTACAGACTGTGACGACCCCCCTGACTCTGACGGTATCTCATTTCTCTGAAGTTAGAAGTAAGGCTCATGACTTATCTGTAAAAATTAAAAAAGGTAAATAACAGACTTTCTGCTCCTTTGAATGGCTGCCAGAGGGAGCATTTGATCTAACCATTATTTCTGCTGTTAAGAATATTGTTTTTCAGAAGGCACCCATTCTCACCCAGATCAACAGCCATACATCCTGGTCTGGGAGAGCCTAGTGACGGATCCCCGGCATGGGTCAAGCCCTGGATCCACCCCCCACCACGGTCAGGCTCCCGAGTCCTGGCAGTGGCCCAACAAGCCATGAGAAAACCAAGCCGAATAGCCACAGACCCCTCGGCTCAGCCCAAAATATATCCTGAAATAGAGGACCCTCCCGAGTGGCCCTCTGCCCTGATTCCATCTCCCCTGCTCTCCCTGCTCCAGCTTTGCCCGAGGGAAGAGGAGATGGGCCCACTGCAGGGACTAGAAACTGAAGGACCTGATTCCACTGTACGAGCCTTTGGTCCTCCCCCTGACCCTAGCATGTCTCAGGCCCAAATGAGCAGCCTACCTAGCTCCCAAATGAGATTGATGTGGGATTCCCTCTCACCTGACCTGAATGGAATTACAACTCAGCAGAAGGTAGGGAGCAACTGACAGTCTACTGCCAGGCTCTGATGGCAGGTCTCAGGGGGGCTGCTCGCCGCCCCACGAATCTGGCTAAAGTAACTTCCCTCTATTTTTTTAGAATGCTTGATGGAGGCTTCCCGGAGATATACTCCTTTTGGCCCTACTTCTCCGGGTCAACAGGCGGCGATAACAATGACATAGATAAGGCAGTCCGCTCCAGACATTAAAAAGAAATTACAACATCTGGAGGGTTTACAAGATCTAGCTTTGACAGACATAATTAAGGAAGCTGAAAAGGTTTAGCATAAGAGAGAGAGAAAAAGAAAAGAAAGACCAAAAAAAAAAAAGAAAAAAAAAAAAAAAAAAAAAAAAAGGAAGCAGAAGAGAGAAAAAATAATGGGAAAAGGAGACAAGAAAGGAACTTAAATAGGATATTGGATACAGTGATTAAAAAAAAAAAAAAAAAAAAAAAAAGCATCAGGATCAGGAAGACTTAGACAGCCAGGGTACCTGGGCAACAGGCAAACAAACAAACAAAAAAAAAAACCTGAGGGCTTTAGGAAGCCCCTTGAGAAGGATCAATGTATGTATTGCAAGGAAAGAGGATCTTGGGTTCACGAATGCCCCAAAACGAAAAAAAACTGGGAAGGAATTTTTCAATGTTGGGACATAGAGTGCTTGTTAAAAATGTCTTTTGAGTGGTACTTAGATCAGAATGTTAATGTAGATGAAGATGTGTGGATGTGAAAAAAAAAAAAAAAAAAAAAAAGAAAAAAAGAAAATTTTCAGGCTGAAGTATGTTGGGATAGTTTGCTTGAGCTTTATCAAATTTAAGTCATGGGTAAAACATAAAATTGTTTTATGTTAATAAAAATTTCTGTGGTGCATGAAATCAATAGCTATCAAGTTTAAGCCAAAATCATTGGTTGTCAAATAATGTTTTTTTCTTTCAAAAAGATTTATCAAGGGTTATATTAATATTTAGCTAGCTGTTTGGGCTCAGAAAAGACCAGATTCTACTCTGTTATATGTAAAGTAACTATCTCAATTTTGGCATCTTAAGTCCAGTGCTTATAACAAAATTAACCCTTAAGACATATTCCCTACTTTAGGGCACAGCCTCATGCTCAAACAATGGTCCTCATATGAAAAAAAAAAAAAAAAAAAAAAATCAAACTCCACGGTTCTGTTTCCAATGTTCTCTGGGTAATTTGTACCCACACAGGTATCTAAACTAATCAAAGATGTTTTCACACAGGTGCTAAGATGTTATATTGTCTTACTTGTTTTCTACGTTAAATGAATTAAGTTTATAAATCAACTGGTACTGTTTTCAAGACTGGTAACAGGTTCTGCCTATACTTATAAATGTTGGATATTTAAAATGGGAGATGTGCCTACTTTCTATACCTCAGATATATATATGACTTATGCTACCACAGTACAACAAAAATTTTAAAGATAGGACAAAATGATTTTAGAAGCCCTGTGCCATTCTTTAGTTAAGTCTATTTCAGTAATTAAATGTGCTCCATATGTATGTACATCCAAGCTGATGTAACTTCCTTTCTAAGTGTGTTAATCACCTATGTAGAAGCCAAAGCCAATTGGAATCATCGGAGTAAAAAAGTGTCAATATTTTGGCCTGTGCTCCCATGTCATGAGGCCACTGGAGACGATGGGACACTTCTACACTGGCCCCCTGGTAAGTCACCTGTCTTCCTGAGCAGGGAGGATATGGAGACTCAAACAAAAGTGGTCTACAATGTGAAACAGGAGAGTCACAATTGAGAAGCAATCAGTCCTCCTGACTTCCCAAAGAAGGGAAAACTACTTGGCCAACATGGCCCTGACTCATCCTAACAGGCAAAAAGACACCAGTAAGCTATGGGGCTACTCTTGTGTCCCTAAAGTCTCTTTGGAGAGCCATTAATGACCTCCAAATTTAACCCTTAATTAACTTTTGGCTATCTGCAAGGTCTTAAACACTCAGAGAAAAATGTATAACCAAAGATAAAAAATAGCTCTTTATTATTAAGATTAAATGTTATGTATATGTTTCTGATAACTCTGCTAGCATCTCATCTGTTTTACAAGACATGTTAAATACTACTGTGCCATTTAATGAACAGTTCTGAAAGAAAATCTCAGCCAGCTCATCCTCAGATGGTCCTGAGATGATCCAAGCCTGTCTACCTGGATTCCCTCAACCTACAAAAAGACCAGTTTGCTGTGTGTTCACTTCTCAGTAACTCCTTACTTTTATTCTTTCTTTCCAAAGTTATCTTTCAAGATTATCTTCCTACACTCTGGGGTACATTAAAATAGTTCCCCTCTCTAGGAGAGATTCTCTAACTGCAACAAGTCTTCACTTCGTGTCCCGTTCAGCAGGAAGTAGTAAATGATCTGATGTCTTCGACCCAGCCCCCTAAAGCAGTTAGAGTGTCTTCTCATGAGAGGGAGAAATAAAAGGGAAATAGACTGTCTATACCATACGTTCCTGTTGTCATAGATAAGGTTTACTTAAAATAAGTTTATTTAAAGTTCCTCAAATAAAATTATAGAGCTTGATTAAAATGCCATACAGATTAAAAGTTCTAGGACCTCCCTTTTATGAGGGAATTGCCATCCTTACATCTCCTGTGTCTACTAACAGTGCAGAGGGATTATTCTGGCACTCTGCCCCAAAGGGGGTATTACTCTTACATCCATTTCCGGCCTCGGACTGTGTCTATTAGGCCCTGATATGCTCCCTCCTCTGACTCTTGAACCAGTATGCAACCAAACTGCTATTATCAATGACTCCTTTATATATACTAAAGCCCCTAGTAACTCCTATCTTGCTTGTTCCACGGGGCTGACTCCCTTTATTGTCAACAAGGACTTTTTACATACTAAGGACTATTGTGTTGTAGTTATAGTTTTGCCACGATTTTTCATTCGTGATTCTGAAAGTTTTACAACTACTATAGATCAGGGCATTGCCATTAGACCAAAAAGAGAGCCTTTAACTGCCCTCACCCTGACTGTGCTCCTGGGACTTAGTGCTGCAGGGGCCGGGACAGGTATTGCCTCGCTGGTAACCTCCCAACAGCATTTTTCACAACTCAGTGCCTTAGTGGACAGAGATCTTAACCTCATACATGAGGGGATACAAGATCTCAAAGATTCTTTGGCCTCACTCTCTGAGGTTGTACTTCAAAACCGGAGAGGGCTAGATTTGGTGTTCTTAAAGGAAGGGGGACTCTGTGTAGCCCTCAAAGAAGAATGTTGTTTTACTTAGATAAGACTGGGCTAATACAAAACAGCCTTGATAAAGTTAAAAGAAATCTAGAGGATAGAAAAAGGACTCGAGAACAACAAGAATCTTGGTATAAAAATTGGTTTTCCACATCTCCTTGGCTAACTACTTTGCTTCCCAGTCTTTTAGGCCCTTTTGTTGGATTCCTTTTGCTTATCTCCTTTGGCCCCTGGGCCTTCAGACGACTAACCAGTTTCATTAAGCGTCAGGTAGATTCTGCAATCAAGCCAGTGGAAGTCCACTACCTCGACTCGCCACAGAAGAAGCATCTGCCGCTGACCCGCCAAAAGAACAAGACAACCCCCCATCTCGACCCTTAGACTTTACCTCCCTGCAAAAACCCACCCTGGGGTGGAAATTTTGGTCCCGCCCCTCCAAATAATAACTCAGGTCTCCGCGACCCCTCATACTAATTGGCTACCAAACATATTTCCTCCAGGATCCTTATGTGGCATTGACGGTCTTGTTGAGAGCAAAATGCGTTACATTTCCACAAAGTGAGTGGTCTGGTAAGTCAGCGACGGAACGGGTGGCTAAGTCTCGACCCGCCTAAGACAGGACGACCTCGCCGAGAGGAGGCCGATCCAATGACGGGTAAGGGTCCAGCACTGCCCTTCTAACAGGCTCAGACCATTTGTGCCCCTTGTTCTAAGGTCAATCCAAATGACTTTATCAAAATCAATGACCTATGAGTAACAGCGCTCAACCTACTCTGGGGAACGCTCGCCTCTCTGATGTCAGGTTACTGTCAGGTTGCTCCTCTGGATCCATTTTTACTCTTAAACAAAAATAATCGGCCACCAAAACAAGCCCTTCTTTGGGACATCATTAAGGGGTCGCGGTAACCTCCCTATCCTGGTCCTTGTATACAGAAGAGGGGGAGATGTTGGAGACGAGGAGATGAGCCCTGAACAGATCTTTGCCCTGAAATAACCTCTGCCCTGAGATAACTTCTGCCCTGAGCAACTTCCGACCTTTCCTCATCCCCCCACCCTGCCATACCTAACTGATTCCATCCCCTCACCCCGCCACACCTAACTAATTAACATCCTGCCTGGCGACTGCAGAGACGTGAGAACTATACCGGGAATTCTTAGAATAACTGCAAACTGTCCTAGGCCAAAGGCCAAGAAGATTCTGTAACTTTCCACCACCTGCCTCCTCCAGCCCCCCCTCACCCAAGACCCTAACCCTAACCCTTAAAAAGGCCGCTGTGGCTCAATAAAATTGGACTCTTGACAAGTGTACATTTGCTTGAGTCCCTTCCTCTCTCTCGCCCATCTTATTTCAGGTTGGGGTCCTCCTCGCCCCCACGAATAACGAGGTCCCGCGGGTCGGGACAGTGGTTCTTCTCCTGCCAGGGAGGCAGCTATCTATTCTTGTCTTATTGGTAGGTTATGGTTTTCCTCTGTTCTTGCTCTTTTCTGAAGAAAAACAGACTTTCCCATGGAGAGCGATATCAGCATTTAACTTTTAAAGGGGATAAGCACTGTTAATTTAGAGAGATTTTGATGGGTGTAGCCTCACTTTTGGATGAAGGTTAGTAGGAGCTTCTCATTGGAGTCCATTATCTTGATCTCCATAAAGTTCTGACTCGATTCCTAGTTCCAGTTATGGATTCCTTTCCACTGATCGGATCTCATAGCCAATCAAGCAGCCATTGCTTGTCCACCTAGACTGTGTGCCACCATGGCACAAGTGTGTACATCTTGACAGCTTAGTTGTTTTCACGTGGCAGTGTCCGCTGCTTGCTCATGACATTGTTGGCCATTTTCACCAAGCAGCTCACACAGCACTTTTCAGCACTATATGGGATAACCATCTGGGAACTGGCTTCCTTTCAGATTCAACTGGCTCTTTCCATGTTCCACATTGGCAGCGTGTGTGCATGTGGTGTCTTCAGCAATGGCATCTTATCTTTACCTCAGGTGGGTAGTCAAGTGCTCTGACAGAAGCCTGTTTTGTTTTGGGGACCTCATAGGTCTCTCTAATCAACAGTTCAACATGGGTTATAACCAATTTCAGGTACTGGGAACTACAAGTCAGAGCCAAGTGATTTGTGGTTGGCCCTCAGCCCACCCTATCAAGAGCCCTTCTTAGCAGACAACCCCTCCATGCTTCTATTGGGGGTTACAACTTTCAGTCTGCTATCCAGGAAGAAGGTTTTTATGCTACCAATTTATTCTGGTTTTTATTTTGGTTTTATGTATATCTCCCCCTCCCTCCTGTTCCCAACACCCCAAACCCTTCCATCCCTCTTGTCTGTCCCTCTAGTTGTCTGTCAGGTATGCCTGAAACTAAAGCTGTTACAGTTTATGAACTGCAGATGAGGGAGTATATGCTTGCGTGAGTTCCCTAATTATGTTCTGTTCCAAGTCTTCCCATTTTGTTACAAACTTCACTATGTAACTTTTCCTTAATGCTGAGTAGAATCCACGTGCATTTGTACCACATCCTCATTATATGTTCATCAAATGACGGATATCTGGGTTAACTCCAATTTTTAGCTATTGTGACTTGAGAACTATAAACATGGTGGAGCAAATATCTCTGAGGTAAAGAGTGGAGCTTTTAGGGTAAATGCCCATCAAAGGAATGGATGGATCAATTGTTAGCTCAATTTTTATATTTTTCAGGATTTTCCATATTGATCTCCTTAGTCATTTTAAGTTTGCACTCCCACCAGCGGTGGATGAGGGGTCCTCTTTTCTGCATCCTTGTCAACATTTATTGTTATTTGACTTTTTAATGATTGCCCTCCTTTCTAGAGTAAGGTAGAATTTCATAGTTATTTTAATTTGCATTTCCCTGGTGTTTAAGGATGTTTGATATTTTCTTAGGTGAGTATCAGCCATTTGTATTTCTTCCTTTGAAAATTCCTTATTCAGTTCTTTGCCCCATATTTTTTTAGAGATGAACTAGAATTCATTCTCTTCATTTGAGAATTATTTGTTATTTCTTTTTTAAAATTAGATATGGACATATTTAGTATGTAAGCAACACATGCTGGTATACCATCCTTTTCCTACTCCCTGCCACTTTTCTGAAGAGGCCTTCCTCATTGGGGATGCAGGTCAACACCATGGGGATTATAGATCATGCATTATAGAGGGGGTGAGAAGCAATATCTCTATGCAAAATGTCCCAACTGGTGGTTCTGAAAATCTTTCCACCCCCTCTTCCAAAATGTTCCCTGCTCTCTGCTGGGGGCATTTTAACTCTACTTCAGTGATGGCCACTAAGAGCCTCTGGATCTCTGGTTCATAGGTGTTGAGTGTCCTCAGTGTCTGTCTCAATCACCCTTGTGCTGATATCAGATTCACTGAGAAAGCAGCACTCTTGCTCATTTCTCCAATTCCTCTGTGGTTTCAGTTGGGCTGGGGTGTGGTGCACTGGGTTGTTTATCTCCTCAGGTCCACCTCCCATTTGAAAAAGAGAAGCAGATTCTCCAATGGAGAAGGAAGTCAGCACTGGTTAAATGGGATAACTATTATTAAATTAGAGAGAATTTAAAGGGTGTAGACCCTGTGATAGCCTAAAATTAATGGGACCTTGACACTGGAAAACAAAATCATTATCTGGATATGATTCTGACTTGTTTCCCAGTACTACATATGCTTTCCTTTCCACTGAGCAAATCTGTTAGCCAATCCAAGAGCAGTTGGTTCCCCACCATGGCTGTATGCCACTACTGCACTTGTGTGAGCATCACATGAGGTATTTTGCAGAGTCTTGATTGATCCCTGAGAGGCAAGGGTGTTGCTGTGAGGCTGTCTGCCTCCGCTTTTCTTAATTAGGCATGTGGGGGGGGGGATCTCGGCCTCCCCTTCACCTTGGCTTCTTGTTAGTCGTCTCAGGCAGAAAACACTTTGCTAATGGGATTAGGTCTTCTCTGTTAGATTCCAACAATGATCAAACAATTCCCTAGCAATTAAATTGGACCTGGTCTCATCCTGAGTTGAAATATTGATTGTTACCAAGTTCATTTCTGCTTCATCACCAGAAGACATTGTTCCTGACAAGAACATGCCACTAGCATTTCTGTTCTTTCTGTCAACCCAAAGACAGGGATATGTTCTCCCAAAGTTGATAGAAGCAATGTCAGTTTAACTCAAGTTTTTAGAAATTAACCACAGATACAGTTGTTGAGATAATCTGTCAAGAGTGTTAATGGACTCAGTTTGGTACTTGCCTCTATAAGTACATGGAAAGCAATGACTCCATGAAACATTCAGTAAATGATTATCAGATATTCTCTCCTTTAATGAATTCTCTCAAAAACTGTAGGAAAGAAATGTTTTGAGGCTGAAATATATAACTGGACACTTTGGGTCACAATGAAGTGATATTGTACAATACAGATCCCCCCAACCCAGGAAAGAAAATAATTTTTCTAGGAAAAGCTTATATTCTGCACTTTTACTAGAGAGCAGTGGTACCTCTGATGATGATATTTCAGTACAGAAATATCAACTTGTCAACTTTCGTCTAAGATTGACCCATCCTAAAGAGGTCCAGGGAAACCCAGCTCTCCAGAGAGGTGATTCAGTCTCTGGCTCTCACACTTCTTGCAATGTCCACAATGTTTTTGTAAGATACTGGCTGGAATCACCTGGACCTGTGTCCACCCCTGAGGGCAGCATTGGCGAAAGGACTGATGACAGCAAGAAGAAAGAGTCTATATTTCTAGTAAATATCCTCCTAAGGTTCTGGATGTTTAATTCTTCTCATACTGAAAAAGAAAAAAAAAAAAAACTCAGCCAGCAGCCTGATCTAATACTTTTTTCCTCTTATGCAAGAATAGTAATTCAAACAGTGGCAGGGAGAAGCCCTTCACAGACAGAGATGGAACCCGAACTTTCTAAGCTTCTTGTAGAAGGTAGAAAGACTGGTACATGGATTTGAGTTCAGGCGTCCCAAAGCTCTGAAGTGGCTAGGGTGAAAGACATCAAAGCAGATCATACTTGACCCTGCTGACCTGGCAGATTAACTCATTATCACGTCCAGAGCATCTAGAAGTCTATGACCAGTTAAGGAACTGGTACCATATTCTTGCTTTGGGATTCAGTAAACAGGAAAGTCACTGGAGATAGGATAAGAATTTAGCCAGGGAAAAGAAGAGCAGCAGCATCCATCAAGATGGCTTGTTATTGGCTGGAGAGATGACTTAGCACTTATGGTGCTTGCCTGTGAAGCCTAAAGACACAGGTTCAATCCCCTAGCACCCACAAGGTGATGCATGTGTCTGGAGTTCATTTGCAGCAGCTAGAGGCACTGGTGCACCCATTCTGTCTCTCTTCTATCTCTCCTTTCTTGCAAATAAACAAAAATAAAGGCATAAGCCACCATATATAATGATAAGTCATTTCTTAAAAAAAAAAAATAGCTTGCCACAAAGACCATACACAATCACAGTATTTGCAGCATTTGCATAATGGCCCTAGGGAGACAATCAGATGCTCGATTTCAAGATGGGTGGGTACAGAAACTATAGTGAGTGGGGAAACAAAAGTGGAAAAGAAGAAAGTGGACAGAGAGCAAGGAAGTGATGGTGGAGGTGGCCCTGGCTGTTTCTCACAGTCACCCACTTAGGATTTATCCCTGAAACCCACCATGGCTCATGACTGTGGTCCCTCAAAGAGGAAAGAACAAACTTCCACAAGTTGAAGATATCGTGGTTGTTTATGGTGATGATTCAAAGACTTTACAGCACAATTACCTGAAACCTGGTACTGCTTAACATGAGGGCAGCAGAGCATCAGCTATGGCATTCTGTGCTCTAACCACCATTGGGACATTTAATTAAAGTATCTTATACAAAACAGCATTTAAATATGAACAGCACAGGAGTAAAGTTTTTAAATGAACCAAGAAAATATGTGACATGTTATTGAAAATGATTATAAAGATCTTAGATAAGTGATCTCATCATGTTTGTGAACAGAAGTGTTCAATAGTCTAGAGCTGTTAAAGTTCTTCATATAGACCACACAATGCAACTCCAACACAATCTTCATCAGAACTTTTTGCCCCTTGATGGGCTGATTTTACCATGTCTACAAGAGTAAGAAATGAGGAGAACTCATTTTTCCCCAGTTGCCCCTCAGCAATGACAGATACCAGCCTCCCAGAGGTGGCAAAGGTGTCCTAACAAAAAAAAATCCCATACCTCATCTTTCCATCCCCACGTTGCAGCACACTCCAGCTCTGCCAGGGAGGTCTGGTGTCCATCCACAGAGACACGGGTGGCAGACACACATGATCATCCCTCAAGCCTTCCTAGGCCATACAGCATTGCTCCCAGGAGGAAGGCTGCTGTTGAGACCTAACTGAGGGCCGACTGGCCTCCCCTCTGCTCAGACCCAAGCAGCATTTACTTAGAACCATGAAGTCAAGAGTTCCTTGTTTTCTCTTTGCCACAACTATGCCCCTATGGAGAAAAACAACCACGCGTTTGCCCTTTAGCTGGCTATCCTGTCCTCCATGCTTCCGAGTCCTCGTGCACACAATGAAAATGCTTCCCCCATTTCTGCTGAAGTGTTGTGAGGTTGAAAGGAAAGCACAAAACAAGCGGGCATCCCAATCTCATCTCCACATTGCCACAGGGAGGTCCGAGTTCAGAGCACGTCTGAGTGATTTCTTCCCTAGTTTCCCCATCTGAGGGTCCTGAGGGTGCCTCCTGTGGGTCTGGCATGTAGTAGGAAAGTAGTCCCGCTACAGGGCCTGCGTGCCTGCCTACTGCTGCCTCCATCTATCTGGAAAAGGTGCACCCATCACAGCTCCTTGTCTGAAATCCATCAGGGCCTCAACAACTACTGAACAGGCTGCCTGCATCTTTCGACAAATGTGGATACAGATGCTCAGAGACACAAGCAAAGGCATGGCTGTGACACAGAGCTAGAGACCTTCCTGAGCCTTTGAGACCATCCTACAGAAGAAGCATCACTGCCTCCAAGATCCCAGGCTCCAGCAAGGCCAAAAAACCCATTTGGAGTGACAGCCCAAAGAGCATCACAGAGGAGTCAAGCAGTGTCCCAGAGACACGGCAGCAAGCCCTCACATTCCTTCACGGAGTGTCCCTACTTCCCAGGGCTTCAGTAGGTGGGATGTGCCTCCTGTAGCTGTCTCTTTCCTGGCCCAGTTCCCTTCTGAAGATATTCTGTGCATGCCTGAAATTCTTTTCCACATGCTGGGCTCTGTGGCTGTTTCTTACTCTATAGTCAAACTAACAGGCCTCCTGTCATGGTCAGTGGATTAGGTGACAGAAGTAATCACCAGCAAATTGCTAGACAGGTTCAGACAAGATATTACAGGTCAGCCTAATTAACACATGGATGAAGTTAAATGGTGGTAAAGAAACAAGCCCTCACAGGGAGGGCAGCTGGTTAGGGAGTGAATTAAGCAGCTCAGAGACAGTCTTGTCAGGGACAGAACATGTGATGCACACGTGACCTGGTATTTCGCCCTGGTCCAGGAAAAGCAGAGTGAAGAGAACAGCCAGGGGATGGAAAAAGGATGGGAAGGGAGCTGGGACACAAAGCTGATTTAGGGAAAGTGAGGTGCAGGGAAGGAGGGACAGTAAGAAAAGGAAGGGGTTCCTCCTGACCCCTAAATTCACTAAAGTGAGTCAGCTCTGTCTTGCTGCCTGAGGGGAAAGAACATCTGGTGTGAGCCTCTAGCCCATGAGCCCTGGCCGTCTGCAGCAGGGCAGACGCTTCTGCTGCCTGCATTCACCCCGCCTGGCACCCAGACTCACCCAGGTGGGGTCACGTGGCCAAAGTTGCATGAATTGAACCAATAAGTAGAAACAAGGAGGCCTGTGTCCTGTTCTGTCTGGGTCCTATTTTCTTTTCGGCCACAACTGGCTATAATTTTTATTCAAGTCACTATATCTTTGAGACTTGCTGACTGACTGGCCAAATAGCCACTCAAAACAAACAGCAAACAAACAAAGCTGATGTTCTAAGCACAGATACTCTATGAGCTGAAATATGCACGAGAACTTCAGAACACACCAATGGATAAATTTGTCCCTTCAGAATGGAGTAAACACAGGCTCTCTGGGGTGAGTGCGGGGTCCACACTGGCTGAGTCTGTGTGAGGAGGGTGCCCACATCTCTCTCACCATGGTGGTCAGACCCCATGGGGTATCACCCACGCTGTTCTTGCTTTCTACAGACTCTGGGCTGGTATTTTACAGGTTGAACATCATGAATCTAAGATGCTCCAAAATCTGAAATCTGAGTGTCAACATGATGCTTAGGGTGGAAAATTCTACACCATGAAACTTTCTGTGCACATAAATTAAAAGATTGTATAAAATTATCTTCAAGCTTGGGGTATGAGGTGTATATGATGCTCAAGTGATTTTATTCTTAAGATTTTTCTCCTATTTCCAAGCTATCTCATTATAGATATGGAAATAACCCCAAACTCTAAAAAAAAAAAAAAAAAAAAAAAAAAAAAAAAAAAAAACCAGCAGACTTCTGGCTGTAAGTATGTCAGATAAGGTGCATTTTCCTTGCTCTTAATTTCTTGTTAAGCCCTATAGCACAGCAGTCGTTGCCTGACTGGCAGCAGCACCTGTGGCCTTGCAGAGCTCACCTTCTCAGACTTGCTGCCCCGAGGTTCTGCTGGTGATGCCCCTGAAGCTGGAAAGCCACCTAGGCCACTGGTGAGGGTCAGGCATGTCCACGTATGCTGTCTGACCAGTTCACTTGTGCAGTTGTCTAAAACCCACATAGAGAGGAGGCATAGAGTTTCCAGGTTTGAAACGCTGCAGCTGTCTCCAGCGTGTGCCAATGTGGAGATCATGAGTGCTGGCTCTCTGGGGGCCACTTTAGTCATGAGTTCTAGTGCTCAGAGGAATTTCTGTTACTTTCCCCAGTCAAGGAATCAAGAAGAGGGTTGACTTGGTGTGCAAGGAGGGTGGATAAGAACTTGATGTGAGGTTTTCCCAGCTGCTTATTAAAATGGCAGCAGTTTTACATAGAAGAAAGTTTGGGGCTCCACTTGGCAACTTGCCAGCCTAAGTCTTCCTATTCTGACGTGGATAAATATGGCAATTTTGTTCCACTTGCCAGACAATTGCAAAGAATAGAGGAGACAAACTTACTTTGTTATAAGTGCCTAATAGTAGCTTGTCATCATTACTAATAAAAAGGGGACTTCCTCTGCAATAGTTCACTGGTATCAAGAAATGTTCATATCTGGAAAGAGTGCTCCTAATGACACTATTGATTTCTGTGACTCTGGGAGATGTAGATGAAAGTAGGAAATGGAACTATCACAGCTGTCCACATTTATAAACTTAGTTGGCTGATGTGCTTCAAGTAGGGCTTGGGAGAAGGAAAAAGAACCCCCTGTCCAGATCCTCCACCCCTACACACTGCCATAGCTTGGATCTGAAGTTTTCTTTAAACGCCCGTGTGTTGAAGGCTTGGTGTCTAGCCTGTGGCACTGTTAGGAGTGCGTGGAATCTTGAAGAGATAGAGCCCACTGGGAGTGAGGGAGAACCCTTCAAGGGGGCATCAAGACCTGGGCCTTCTTGTCTCTGTCTTTGCATCCTCACTGCCATGATCAGCTTTTATCCACAACATGTTCCCTGCCAGCACGTTTGTACTTGCCATAGGCCAAGGTACAGTGGAGCCAAGGAACCGTGGACTGACACCTGCTGAAACCACAAGCCAGAATCAAACTTTCTGTAGGTTGATTATTTCAAGTATTTTATCAAATTGGTGGAAAGCTGATGAAAATACAACCTCACTCCCCAACTCTTGGCCCATACCTGCATATGCACATGTGGATACACATACACACAGACATATACACACATATGTTCACATGCATATTTGTATATAGCATCCCCCTTGGACTTCTTCTTGTAGCCTTTCAGTTAATGATAGCTTGGAACTGAACTTAATTTTCCCTAATAAATTATAACTCCTGCATCAAGTTTAGTTTTCTTAATGTGCTATTTCTTTTTTCTTGTTTTTTAAATTTTTTTGGTTTATTTTTATTTATTTATTTGAGAGTGACAGACAGAGAAAGAGGCAGAGAGAGAGAGAGAGAATGGGCGTGCCAGGGCTTCCAGCCACTGCAGACGAATTCCAGAAGTGTGCGCCCCCTTGTGTATCTGGCTGACATGGATCCTGGGGAATCAAGCCTTGAACCGGGGTCCTTAGACCCCACAGGCAAGCACTAACTGCTAAGCCATCTCTCCAGCCCTATGTGCTACTTCTATTTATGGCAGTGTCGTAAGGTTGACCTGAGTGGCACCTTGTAGACAACTTCCATGTGCATGACCTATACTCAAACCATTACGATATTGTTAAACTGACTGTTTCTGTCTCACAGGGTCCTGCAAAGGAGGAGGGCCACATGAATAAAAGAAGCATTGCTACCTTCTCATTTATTTTGTTGGAAGGGGTTACTGACACTACTGGTTTTAGGTTAATAGAAACGTGAATTCAGCATTCATTTGAGCCTGGGGTCTTTCGAAGCCTAGTTAAGTACACTGGATTTCTTTCTGTGGCCTTCAACATGATCCCAGCTGTAAAAGAACTGCATAGACTCAATAACCAATGGCATCAAAATGCTGTGGCAGTGTGAGAGAAGGGTAAGGAAGTGAGGACAGTCACCCACTGCTGGGGATGCCTATGCACAGGCTGTTAGCAAGCGAGCAGCTGCCTCTCAGACCTTTGAAGATCTGCTCTCTCCCCTTCTGCAGTTGACTCTGCCTGGGGTTCTCATGTCAGGATAGCGAATAAGGCTTAGTTTAGAAACATATTTTCCCTTTTGATTTTGCCTTTAAATACCTAGTGCTGTGACTTTGGTGACAGAATTTAATCCTTCTGAGGTTTTGTTTTCCCATTTGAGGAACACATTGTGGCTTTTATTTCTGACATTCCAGGAAGCTAAACTTCAATACATACTGTTCACTGCGTGAGACAGAAATGCTCAGAGGTCCAGCCAAGAGAAGCTGTTCTCCAGCTAAAATAGAGGAGTGTGAGCTTTGATAAGCCCAGCACTCAAGGAAGATTTTTGTTTTATTTTTTTATTTTTTTTCTGGTGCTGTGGGCTCTGTGTTTCCCTAACACCACCCACCCAGATGGTCACACATGCTGTCACCTCAAAGGACACTGTAGTCCTAAGCCTTTGAACTCCCAGCCACTTTTTCCTTAAACCTTTCAGTAGGAGAGTGGGTGGACTCACTGGATGAAGTTATGAACCAGGCTCTTTCCTGCCCTCTCCTTCGGGTGACAGGCTCACTTCTAGGTTGGGGTAGTTTGAATGTGAAATATCCCCCATAACCTCATGTGTTTGTGATTAGCTGCATATGTAACCCTCAGCTGATGGCAAGTAGGGAGGTGGAGCCTTGCTGGGGGAGGTGTGTCACTTGGGGGAAGCCTTGAGGTATTACAGCTCAATCCTCTCTTGCATCTTGCTGCAACAAGTTGTGATGCCTACCTTCCGTTCTGACATGCCATGATGAAACTTCTCCTCAAAACTGTAACCTGAAAGCAGGACATGGTGGTGCATGCCTTTAATCCCAGCACTCAGGAGGCAGAGGTAGGAGGATCGCCATGAGTTCGAGGCAACCCTGAGACTACATAGTGAATTACAGGTCAGGCTGGAACAAAGTGAGACCCTACCTCAAAAAAAAAAAAAAAAAAAAAAAAAAAAGAACTGTGACCTGAAATAAACCCTCTCCTCCCACAAGCTGCTTCTGATTGGGTATTTTGTCCAGCGATGAAAATGTAAGCTGAAACACAGGTCATGCTCTCCCTGGCCTCCTTCCTCAGCCCACTGTGTACCCTGAAGAATCTTAACAATAAAAAAGTGGGACTGTTTGGTTGGTCAGCTTGATGAAACCAGTACTTCAGTTTAGCAGGTAGAATTCACATTTGTCCTTTTTTCTCTTCCAGCTTCTTAGCATCACATACATTTTTGTGGCTGCACATAAGCCTCTAAGTTAAACAAATAGGAGAAACTACAAACCACAAGATTTTTATTTCATGGGCTGCTGGCTAATATAATTACAGGCAGATGTGTAGAATTTAGACTTTATTTATCTGTAAGTCTGCTGTTCATTTTAGAGGCTTTGATTCTTGGTTAATTGCGCCTAACAGGCATCTGTCTCTTCACACATTTTGAGTTCTCATTAAAAACATAGACTCAGTGCAAGTTGCTTATGTTCTCTCCTTCATTTACATTCTACTTAGATGTCATTCAAATTTTAGCATTAAGTTGTACTTGAGAATTAATTGAATTGATAATTAAAGTACATACTTTACTCCTCCAGTGTGTCAGGTACTGAGATAAAGGATGGAGGGACATAAATAGAACAAATATGATGCCTGGGGGTGAGCTTCTCCATGAATGGAGTGGGAAAGGCATGCAGGCCAGGGCCAACCATTAACAGCTTGGAGGGTCAAGCACTGTGGTTGGAGGAGAGGCAGAAGAAATGCTGAGACCCACATGTTCCAGGTATAGACCAACCAGACTACCCATTATTCAGGGTCTTATTAAAAATGCAGAAGCCCTGGCCCTGATGACCAATGGGTCAGATCCTGCATCTTACAAGCACCCTGGGCAACAACACATGTGGCCATTAAAAGTTAGGACCCCTGGTCTTTATGCAAAAGAACCAATGTCAATGGTTATAAAAATGATGGTAAACTGGGCATGGTGGATCACGCCTTTAATCCCAGCACTCGGGAGGCAGAGGTAGGAGGATTGTCCAGAATTCAAGGCCACTCTGAGACTACATAGTGAATTCCAGGCCAGCCTGGACCAGAGTGAGAACCTACCTCGAAAAACAAAAACAACAACAACAAAAAAAAGTCAGTTAACAAAATGATCGTATATGACATTCCTGGGGAGATAAGCTCAGTGCTGAGTCACTGAGTTGGATAATTGGTCATTTGCCATGCACAGAAGGGAGGAGAAGGCACCATAACAACAAAGGAAACACATTACCAAAGGTTCTGGAAGGTCCTGGGGCTAGAAAGAGTTTGGGGCTGTGGAACAGAGACTGTTTTATGGTCATTGTAGGCTGGAAAAGGGAGGGATGTAGGTGCTAGTTCCAACTGCTCCTCAATGGAACAGGTGTTGAAGTGGGGTGACATATGTTTGGGGGTGGATGTTCTGCAGACAGACTGCCTGTTGCCCTGTTCTGAGGCTAAGACCCAGTAGCTATATGATATGGGCACATTATGGAGCCTACATTTCCTCATATATATAAATGTGTAATCTTTGTAACACCTATCCAGGAAGGTGCTCAGAAAATTCACTGAGTCATTATGTGTAAATCCTTGTTTGTTTTCATTTCTTTACAAGGGGTGTTCTGGTAGAAATGAAGTTCATGGAAAGGAGAGAGAAAAATGTGAATGGAATTGAATCAAAAATCGATCCCACAGTCAGCCCAGCTCCAACTCCCTCCCAGACCTCAGGCAGCAAAGAGACCAGAATTCATGTGCCTGTGCTCTACTGATCATGTGCCCAGTACAGAGACTGAGTAACAGTATTCCTAAGTATGGCCTTTCCCCAACCTTGTAGATATTGGACCAGGAATGAAAGTGGACAGAAAAATTTTAAAAGGCAACACCAGACCTGAGGGCAGCAGGGGCAGAACTGAGAAGTGTGAGCACTGGGGAAAACAAGGCAGGGCTCAGAAACTTAGCTATATCTCATCATAGCTGATGACGACCATGATAGAAGGCTGGTAGGACAGGTAGAGAAATTGTGTTGTTGTCCAAGGACCTAACATTCTAGACCTGCCACTAGTGAACCATATGGCGATGGGCAAACCACTGAGCATTAGTGTTGGTGACCTGTTTGGCTACTGTAAGTCACATAGAGAGTCTAAATATGAGGTGCCTGAACAGTTATAAATTTAAAGGGGAGAGGAGTCTGGGTCAACCAGAGGCAGCTGAGGCAATTGCCCCTTTAGAATTCTTTATTATGAGAATCATAGTGCCATGCCATAACCAGAGAAAGGGACTCCAGAAAGCTGAAGAACAAAGAAATCTTGTTTTGTATAAGTTTTCGTGAAGGAGCAAAATTATACTCTGCATGACTCAGCCTACAAGTTAGGAGCCACAGGGGCAATGGGGAGAGTGGGAGATCAAGACCCCTGGTCCTTCAAGGTCCCCAAGGGGGAGGGAGCTGCTGTGCTTCTGCTCAAGCAGGGCTGGGGGCTAGGGGAAGGCATGAAGGCACATACATGAGAGTAAAATTATCATGTAAGGCTGTGTCAGCTATGGCAGCAGAGTAGCTAAAGTGACCACATCTATGTTTTTTTTTTTCAATTTTTATTTATTTATTTGAGAGCGACAGACACAGAGAGAAAGACAGATAGAGGGAGAGAGAGAGAATGGGCGCGCCAGGGCTTCCAGCCTCTGCAAACTAACTCCAGACGTGTGCGCCCCCTTGTGCATCTGGCTAATGTGGGACCTGGGGAACCGAGCCTCGAACCAAGGTCCACAGGCTTCACAGGCAAGCGCTTAACCGCTAAGCCATCTCTCCAGCCCCACATCTATGTTTTAACATGCAGGAGTCTATGTGGGTCATGTTAGGGCTTCCACATGGAGTTTGAATCCTACCACCAATAGCTTGCCCTTTGGTTTTGAACCAATTTATAAACAAGAAAACTAAACAGGAATCATTGTACATCATAGCATCAATGAATGGGACCTGCCTCTCCCAGACTCTCAGGGCATGGGAAGGACAGGTGGCCATGGAACAGTACTGCAGAAGGTCCCTCCTGGACAGTCCAAACTGCTGCCACACCCTCTCCCCGCTATTGTTTCAAGCCATAGTCAGAATTCCAAGGATCAGAACCAATCGATGAACCATCACCTTATACAGGAGTGTATAGGAATAGGGATGTGCTAGCAAACAATGGTGCGAAGCATGTTTCTTGGTAATCTTTACCTTTTGTGGACAGACTTGCTAGGTCAAAGCCACCTTGGTGCTTGCTTACATTTTTATGGCATGGTTCAAGGAAGAAAATATACTAGACTTATGAAGTTGCCTGGTTAAAGCTTTTGTTAAAAATACTTGATGCTTGAAGCAGGCTAAAAACCAAACATCATTTTTAACCACTGACTGTCTAACACTGATTTTGGTGATATATTAACTATTAAATTTGTGATTGTAATCTTTACTCAATGTATTTGTGCCTCTCCTGGAACAGGCTATTCATAGAAATTGTACCACTTAAATAAACAAAGGATAAGCTTATGCAGCTAGAATTGTATATAACCTGATGCTCTACTTCAGTAAAACACACTGAGATACATTCACCTTGTGTGTGTGTCTGTTTGTCACTTCACCGACTCCTTGCCCACCTCCCAAGGCTCTGTTCTCCCTCGGACTGGTGGTCCTGGCTTTGCCAGTCTGTGGCAGGGATGCCAACTATGAGGACACTGGGATAACCCTGTGTCACCATTAATACCAGGAGATTTCCAGAAAGATGATGTATCTTGCTGGTGAGGCTGGAAAAAAATAGACTCTTTCATGCAAACTAGTGGGAAAGCAAAATGGTACCACACTTATACAGAGCGTGGCTTACAAAAATATTACATGTGGATTAATATCCTTTGTCTCAGCAATCCCGCTGGAAGGATGCTATTCTAAAGAGCAGTTCTTAATATCTTAATGTCTAAATGCACCATTTTATTCACTGTTAACTTTTTATAATGGTAAGAGATGGAAAACATCCATCAACAGACGTTCTGAATAAGTTATAGTGTATCTATGCAATGGAGTGCTATGAAACTGTCATAAGTGAATGTATGATATAATCAATTGTTATTTGGGGATTCTGTCCATTCAGATCTATCTTCTAGATGAAGTATGTTTCTTACACCAAATTCATACATGTCATGCCCAAAGGCCAAATAATGGCTACTGCATCCTTGTCTCTATTGAATGAAGGCAGATAAGAAGGGCTCTGGTGTGTGTGTGTGTGTGTGTGTAATTAAACAGAAAATAAAAAGTAATAACAATAAGTAGCATGTGAAAGAAATGGAATTAAACTTTTTCTGAATTCAATCTGTTCCAACTATTTTACCTTTTAAGCATACAGATTCTCTAGAAATTTGTATAAAAAATTAAAGGCTAGGGAGATGTGTCATCAGGTAAGGCCACTTGCTGTGCAACCATGAGAACTGGTAGAGTCTTATTTGCCCTGAGTTTGGTTCCTCAACACACACAAAAATATCAACATATCAACACACATACTTCTACACCCAGAGATAGGACATTTTCAGGGGTTTGCTGGTAAGTCAGTCTGACCAAATACAGCAGCTTCATATTCAGAAAGAGACTCTTATCTCAAGGAAATACATGGGAAAGTGATACAAGAAGGACACGTGACATTGCCCCCTGGCCTCCTCTTGCACACTGGACATGCATGTGTACACTATACATCCACTGTATCATGCCACACATACTACACATACAAACACATACAAAGCAATCCTTCCAAGTCCTTTCCAAAATAAAACAAGTTGATGAACTAACCACATGTCAAGTTGGTGGCATAACAGTGACAAGCTCTGTTAAATAAAAATGTAGTTATCTGACTATATGTGCCTCACTGGGATCAGCCTGAGATTAAAAATAATATGACAGGGCCAGAGGGATGGCTTGGTAGTCAAGGTGCTTCCCCGCAAAGCTAAAGGACCCAGGTTAGATTCCCCAGGACCCACGTAAGCCAGATGCACAGGGTGGTGCATGCTTCTGGAGATTATTTGCAACAGATGAAGGCCTGCTGTGCCCTCTCTCTCTCTCCCTCTTTCTCCCTCCCTCCCTCCGTCTCATATAAATAAATTGAATAGTAAAAAATATATGATAAGAAAATCACAAAGTAGCTTTGATGCTTGCATTTGCTGTATTACTGGCCTTTGTGTGTGTGTGTGTGTGTGTGTGTGTGTGTGTGTGTGTGCATGCACATGTATGCCATCTGTGTGTGTGTTGGAAGAATGCTCTGAATGAAGCAAGAAGCAACCATGCAAGAGTGGATCAAGGCCTTGCCCCACAAGCACATCTGTCTGAGCTTGGGTCCTCAGCACCACATAAAGCCTGATGCTTGGGCCTGAGTATCTGTAATGTCAGCCCATCTACAGTGAGAAGGAAGCAGAGACAAGAGAATGCCAGAAGCTTGCCTGCTGGGTGCAACAGTTGAGAGTTAGAGTCCCTGTCTCAAATGAGGGTGAAGGTGAGGATCAATGTCCAGAAGGTGTTCTCTGACCTCCACACATGTGCCATGGCATACATGTGCATGCACATGCACACACACACACACACACACACACACACACACATACACAAAGAAAGAACCACCTCAGAAGACTATTTTGAGGATTGTGTAAGAAAATTATAAACACTATACTTTAATTCTCACTGCCCTACACGCACTCTTTAATAGCATGCTATTTTCTTATTTCTTACCCTCTGTGAAAATGGTGACTGTCAGACAAAGATGCCTCCCTCTGAGAAGATGTGTTCACAGTCCCCTCCCAAAACAACAGGTGGCCCAGATGAGTGTGTGTGTGTGTGTGTGTGTGTGTGTGTGTGCGTGTGCGTGTGTGTACATATAAACTCTAAGATCCTAGGACTTGCACCAAGAAGAGCCACATATGAGCTTATGGGGGGGATGGGTGACTGTAGTGAGAAGAGACACAGCGTCACTGGGTTCCTGCAGCAGGATGACCCTAAGTCAGTTCTGACTTTATGCCTGAGCATAAAAAATACACCTGCACAGCTGGAGAACCTGCCCGTCAGTAGTGACCATGGCAACCACGGCCAACATCAGCAGTACTCTCCAGCCAAGAGATGACAAGGACCTTGTCTTCAGTTTTCCCTTTCTTTCCAAAGAAATAGCCTCTTGGGAAGAATGGACGCACCTCGGCCTTGTGAGAACTGCCACAAGAGAAAGGACTCGCGGCAGGCAATAAGACTGTATCACAGGAGGAGGTTATGGGAGATATTTCATTTAGATAATCAAATGAATGTGATCCACCTTGGACTTTTAACCAGGACAGTAACTTGTATCACCCTAAACCTTCTGCCAATAATAGCTATAAAATCTGGGAAGAATTTTCAAATGCTGTTTGGAGCCACAGAAGGACAAGCATGGTAGTCAGAGCTGATGAGGCGAGATTGGGAGGAGATTAGAGCAGTACTGGGGTGGGTGGTATGCAAGCCAGCACCTCCTACTTGATGCATTTGCCAGTGCATTATGCATGCCTCAGAGGCTACGCGGACAGCAGCAACCTGGGGCTCACAGCCCACTTTCAAAGCTGGAGAGGCAAGAACTTAGCTTCAGGATCACCTATGCACTCAGAAGTGGAAGGTCCTAGATTTTGGAGAAAAATCCAAGGATTGAGCCCATGATTCAACATACAATTTTTCTTAATGCATTTGCAAGCTTTGTCGGTATGCATGGAGAGGGAAAGAGAGTGAGAGACAGATTGAGAAATCCTGGGAAATCAGCAAGAAAGCATGTTCTTTTTTTTAAGATTTTTTTTGAGGCAAGCCCAAACGAGTAGCCTGAGGGTTGTGTCGTGAGGAAGGACAGGAGAAGGCAGGGTCATGCAGGCTGTGCGCTAGTTAATGGATTATGATGTAGTGATATATGGAGAGAGCCGCTCTGGTAGAAAAGCAAGTTTGTCTGTCCATACACCATGTGGTTCTGTCTACCTCATGTGGCAGCAGGAACATCCCTCCCTAGAGGCTGAGTGTGAACTCTCACCATGCTCTTGGCCTTCCCAGTCTCTAAACCATGAGATAAATCACCTTTATTTTTTGATAAATTATCCAACGTTCAGCATTTTGTCAGAGCTGCAGGAAATTGACGAAGACACCTGAGCAGTTCTCCTAATGTTCTAATGTTGTCATTTTGCGGAAGGAAGGAGAAGGTAAGCAACACACCCTACGTGACAGGGCACAGTGCATGGCCTGTCCCCTTTCTCTGCCTTCCTTGCTCTCCCACATCCCTCTGCCTCCCCCTGTCATGACTCTTTCCCTCTCCTCAATTCTGCTGCACATTAGAACCTCTCAGGATGCCTTGTCTCACTGTGTCTGAATTCTAGTGCCCATGCTGCAATTCAAACAACTAAAGCAGATTCTCCAGGGAAACAAACAAGCTGAAATGTTTTTAAGAGAAAGGCAACTCCTTGTTTAATTATTTACAGATGGGGAAACTTAATTTGAACAGGTTATGCAGTCACTAAGAACTGGGCGTGTCTTAGCAGGTAAAGAGATGAATATTTGAACCCCAGTGCAAGGAACATCATAATTTGAGTTTAATACAACCTTCCCACTACTGGGAACTTACAATTCTCTTCCACCTACCCATGGCTCCACCTTAAAGGCACAGACCCAGCAATTAAGAGTATAGACAGAGGTAGGGATCTGGTATACATCTAGAGGTCCTGTCTTCCTTAATCAAAAAATACTCAAAAATAGGTTGTTACCTGTTCTAAGACATGGAAGGATGGGAGAAAGATATTACATTTATTCCAAGATTGTGTCCTGTTTTGACCTCACGCCTCAGGCCTTGAGAAGCAGGTCCTTCAAGGACTGTCCTTGATTCATAGTATCCAAAGGAGGCTCAAGTTTGCAATAATCTCGTTCCAGAATGGGTTCTGCAATTAACCTAACCATCCAAAATTGAAAGAGGGTTGAGTGGTACTCAAGGACCTGTGGAGAAATTTTCCAACATAAGAGGCTGACAAAAACATGCAGAGACATAACTAGAAATTCCTCTTAACCACTTTGTAATATGGGAGAAAGAAAAAAAGAATGATCCAGGGCTTGACAGATAAAAAAGAATGATCTGGGGCTGGAGAGATGGCTTAGCAGTTAAGGCACTTATGTGTAAAGCCAAAGGACCATGGCTCAATTCCCCAGGACCCATGTAAGCTAGATGCACAAAGTGAAGCATGTGTCTGGAGTTCGTTTTTAGTGGGTGGAGGCTCTGGTGTGCTCATTCTCTCTCTCTCACTCTCTCTCTCTCTCTCCATCTTTCTCTGTCTCAAATAAATAAATGATCTTCCATCAGTCTGATTGTTTAAGGGTGCAACAGTTACTGGTTTTAACCACAAAAGACAGAAGCATATAAAGTTTTTCACACATATATCTAAAGCTACAAAATGGGTTTAGAATTTAAATGAAAAAGAAAATTCTACAAGGCATTTTCCTAGACTTTACTGTGTTGTATTTGTGAGAAGTAGGGTGTGGTGAAAAGGTAAAAATGTCCCCTTGAAGCACCCACTCCCAGAAAGTGCGTTCATTCCTAGTATTGGGTGTCCAGCCACTTCCCAGCCCATCAAAGGTCCGTCTGCCTTCTTCATTGTGAATGATCCACTTCCCAGCCTGAGAAAGTCGACCTTCTCCACCGTGTATTCATCCTCTTCCCGCCCATAGAAGGTCGGCCTTCCTCATCATGCGTCATCCACTTCCCAGTCACTAGAAGCTGGCCCTTCTTCACCGCGTGTGAGCCACTTCCGAGACAGGTCAGCCTTTTGCATCGTGCGGTCCACTTCCTGCCCCTAGAGGGTCTGCCCTCTTCATCTCTAAAATGCAGTCCTGGCCTCGTGTCGTCGTCACCTCCCCCTCTGAAATTCAGCTCAAAGTGGCAAAGGCTTCTTGCGTATGCTGCGTAGAAGCCCAGCATCCCTCTCTTCTCTAGAGATCCTGAGTCATCAGCAGACGCTGTCCCAGTCAGCTGGATCTTCTCCATCTCAGAATCCCCTCCACGCTTGTGGCTGAACACCCACTCTGTCCAGGTCTGACCTGGCCCTCGAATCCAGCAGCAGGAGTGCCAGCCTCTTACTGCGTACTTGGCACAGTGAAGCATATGTGTGGACCACAACCCAGCCAAAAACCTGTCACCACACAGTCTTAAAATTGCATCAGTCTATCAGCCAGCAACATTTCTCAAGACCACTTCGCCAGCCTGATTTCCTCTGTACTGCTGGCACTTACTCATGTACTGCAGTGTGTGCTGTGCAAGCTGAAACTCCCTAGCTCCTCCTGCTCTCACCCTGACCTGCTTTTATCACACCATTCCTGACCATGACTCACCGTCTCACTACCTGATTGCAGTGGCTGCAGGCTTTGGTGTGCCAAATCTCCCAGTGTGTTGGGCTTGTCTATACTTTAAAATTTAGGTTTCTGCATGACAAGGGCTTTTCCTTTTCCTAGGATGCCCATCTGTGCATTTTCTTTACTTGAACTGGGACCATAGTTATAGTATTTCCACCCGAACCTTGTGTTATAACTATAGAACTCCTACACAATCCGTGTGCAGCAGTTATTGTACGCCTCCCCAGTCCAGGTGCTACATTTATAGCACTCCTCCCCAGTCCTTAAGCTGTAGAAACAGTACTCTGACTCAGTCCTGAAGCTGCAGCTGTAGTGCTCCTACCCAAGCCATCAGCTGCAGTTACAGCACTCCTACCCAATCCTGAAGCTGCAGTTACCTTCTCGTTTGCTGGGACAAACACCTGAGCAGAAGTAGCTGTTGGGATGAAAGGGTTTATTTCAGCTGACAGTCTGGAGGGAAGTTTCAGCATGGCATGAAAGCATGGCGGAGCAGAAGCTGGGCCTCACACTTGTCACAGCAGCTGGGAAGCAGCAGTAAGAGTGAACTGGCTCAGGCAAGGAGGGCTTAGGGAGAAATTCTCCAAGGCTCACCACAAGCAACACACCTCCCGCAGGAAGGCCACCAGCTAGAGACTGAGTACGGGCTTAATCGTAAACACATTCACATTCACATTCAAACCACCACATCCACAACAAAAACAACCAACCTGCAAAACATCATAACATCATAACTGTTCTCCTCCCAGGAAGTTGGTGACTTCATGGCTCCCAGACTATTTTCATTCTTTTCCAAGAATAACCAACCCACTACAAATTTTCAGGGGTCATGGTGCTGGCCTGTAAAGCCAAATGACCCCGGTACCCATGTAAAGCCAGATGCACAGAGTGACGCATGCATCTTGAGTTTGTATGCAGCAGCTGGAGGCCCTAGTACACACATATTCATTCATTCATCCTTTCTCTCTGCCCCTCCCATTTGCAAATAAATAAATAAATAAATATTTCTTTAAAAGAGTTGGTGCCAAAATAAGTCACTTGAGCTAAAATAAAAACCTTAAAATAAACACACACAGCTCCAAAAATAATAATCCATTTATACTAATGGAATACAACACTGCCTTATTTTTATTGGCACTAGGCCAAATTTCTAAAATAATAACAATGTTTGTGAAAGAGCAGCATGAAAAATTATAATTTCAAGCAGCCTTGGCCTCAGAGCCAATTTACACCCATCTACTGAAGCTTGCTCAGAGCTCTTGGGACTTGAGTATGGTGTACCCAAAGGTCAGAAAAATAGATTCCATCTACTTATGAAAGGATTTGCAAATCCCTGTTGCAAAGGTTGTAGAAGAGAATGACCAACCCCTGAAATGTGCCACCCTTACCAGTGTAGTCATAGATACTCTTGTCCAAAATGAGTGGGGGGCTAGGGTAAGAAAGTAAGAGAATCTCTCCCCAATGCAGGATAGACTGTCACCTAAGAGAGGTCGAGCAAGAATAGAACAGAGGGAAACCACCAGCAGTGCACATAGAATTCAGTACTATCCACTGAGGTCCTTAAAGCAACCCCTGAAGGAGGGGGGATATATGAAAACTACAACTCAGTGTTCACAAATATGAAATATGTTTTCTCAAAATTTAAAAACTCATCACTAAATATTCACCAAAAGGTAGACCAAGGGCTGGAGAGATGGATTAGCAGTTAGGGTGATTGCCTGCAAAGCCAAAGGACCCAGTTTTTGATTCCTCAGGACACATGTAAGCCAGATGCACAAGGTGGCATATGTGTTTGGAGTTCATTTTCAGTGGCTGGAGACTCTGGCATGCCCATTTTCTCTCTCTCTCTTTCTCAAATAAATAAGTAAAAATAAAATTTAAAGTATTTTTATTTAAAAAGGTAGATCAATAATATAGAAGTATGGAATGTCAAAGGGGAAAGTGTCGGGGGGAGGGAGGGTATTACCATGGGATTTTTTTTATAATCATGGAAAATGTTAATAAAAATTAAATAAATAAATACTTAAAAAATAATATAGAAGTACTAAAAAGAACTTAGTGTTTTCTTCCATCTCTTTCCTCAGTGTAATTTTTTGAGAAATTTCATACATGAACATAGTGTACTTTGATCAGTCTCCTCCCATTACCTTTTCTTGTCTCCCCCCCCATCCCTACTCCACTGAACCCCTTCTCCTGTCCAACTACTCTCTCCTCTATTGTGCTATGCTTTTTTGGGGCTATTGCTTTGGTTTCCATGGTTGAAGGTGTTAGTTTCTTTGTTTTCACCCTCTTCCATCACCTAAGTCTTAAAAGCTTGCATTGTAGAGGTCTTTCACCCCCATAGCTGCCTTTATTGCTGTGACAATTTCTTTCAGGCTGTTGTGAATGCGATTTTGTTCCTTGATTTTTTTTTTTCAGTGTGTTCTTATTGAAACATAGACAAGCTATGATTTTTCTTTTTGCATGCTCATCTTGAGTAATGCTACTTTTGTATAACAGTTTGTCAAATCATGGCTTTCTAGTAGATTCAAAACTCTGAAACTGGGCTGGAGAGATGGCTTAGCAGTTAAGTGCTTGCCTGTGAAGCCTACGGACCCCAGTTTGAGGCTCGGTTCCCCAGGACCCACGTTAGCCAGATGCACAAGGTATGCAGCATCTGGAGTTCATTTGCAGTGGCTGGAGGCCCTGGTGCACCCATTCCCTCTCTTTTTCTCTCTGTTACTCTCAAATAAATAAAAAAAGTGGACCAAAAAAACCCTTTAAAAACCTCTGAAACTGCTAGAGGAAAACGGAAATTACTTCCGGACACAATCACTGGCAAGACTTTTTGAAAAAGACTACAGTAGCTCAGGAAATACCAAGAGTGGATAAATGGGACTGTGCGAAATTCAAAGGCTTCTGCAGAGCAAAGAAAACAACGAGAGTGGGGAAGATGTTCTGCCAAACATCAGGTTAATAGTATCCAGAATATACAATGAAGTCAAACAATTAAACACACTAAAAACAAATCATCCAATCAATATGTGGGTGGATAAATTGGGCTACTATCAAAAGGAAAGTATGAATGGTTGATAGATACATGAAATATGCCAAAGCCCTTTGCCTCCATGAAATGGAAATCAAAACTATATTGAAATTCCAGTTCTCATCCCTGTCAGAATGGCTATCATGAAACAAACAACAAATGATGATGAGGACTTAGGGAAAAGAAACCTTCACACGCTGCCAGTGGAGATGCATACAGCATGGAAATCAGTATGGAAAGTCTAAGTATAGAACTATCATAAACCATCCAGCTGTAGCACGTCTGGGAAAATACCCAAAGGTGTGTAGGTCAGCACTCCATGTTTATCCATGCTTACATATCCATGCTTATCCATGACTATACCACACCCTTCACAATAGTCAATGCATGGCATTGGCATCGCTGTCCATCAACAGAGAGACGGATAAAGAAAATATAGTATTTACACTCAGTGGAGTTTAATACAGCCATAAATGAGCATAAAGTGTTACCGTTTACAGGAAGAGATCATCATGTTAAGTGACATAAGCCAGACAACCTAGAATAAAAGACTACTTTTGACTCACCATTATGGTGGGGAGATCCATGCCATTCACATTATGGCTGCCAGGGAGCCGAGAAAGGGGAATGCCAGCACTATGCTCGCTTTCTCCTCTCCCCCTTTTATTCTATGTGGGTCCCCAGGCATGGGATGGGGCCTCCCTTATTCAATGGGGGGGGGGGGCTTCGCCACCATAGCTGATCCTCTCATAGACAAACCTAGAGCTAAGCCTCACCAAACTCCTAGGTGACCCTAATTCCAGTCAAGCTGACAGAGTAGATTAACTGTCGTAGGAGGGTACACAATTCGGTCCATAATGGACACCAAGGCTTCCTGAAAGACCTTCTTAAAAGATCTAGAAGCTTCTACAGAAGATGATGGTGTGTCTCTTCTTCTGCTTTCTCCAACTTAACAGTTGTTCCCACTACTGACCACTGCACAGGTTGTGGCTGTCCCTTGGATCATGAAGTCATGGGGATATGCCCTACCTCTCAACCTAACTTGAATATATTCCAGTGTTCCCTTAACCACAATGAATGCACTTTCTGTCCACTTTATCCAAACCAGAAAAGAAAACTACTCAAGCCAAGAAATGGATTGTTCTCAGGCTTCCCTCTTGAAGGCTCACTGGCATTCTGCCCTAACTGGAAGGGGATGTCAGTCACTAAAAAAGGTCTGACAGAGGCCAACTTCAGGCCAAAGTTGAAGAGAGTGGTGATTGATTAGTGGTGTCTGCCGTGGGTGCCGTACAACAGAGCACCGTAGACACATCGCAAGCCTGTCATCTCTGACAGCCAGGGCCTCAGCACTGCTGCCACACACTGCTGTCCTCAGAGCAACGTGAGGGATTTACTCATTGCAGCCACTGGCTTTATTTTTTATAACTCTTCTAAATATGACTCCAGAAGAGTTGTCCCAATATGTAAAAATAACCAAAAATTGTGTAGGTCTGTCTGAATGACATGGAATGATGAGCTCACAGGAACTGGCTTATAATCTGGGATGCCATGCTTTCAAATCTTTTAGTAACTGAGGAGTTATATTTTTCTATAGCTTTTCATGCAACTTAATTTTGTTTTTTGTTTTTTTCCTTTTCATTGCTTTGTTTTCTATTCCTGGGGCGGTATGCCTGCATAGCAGCATGTGTGTGGGCACATATGTACACTTGTGGAGACCCAAGGAAAAGGGTAAATGTTAAATGTTTAGTTCCGCCTTATTTTTGAAGCAGGGTCTTGGCCTAAACCTTGAGCTCACAAATTTGTCTATCCTAGTAGGACAATAGTCCCAGGAATCATTCTGTGTTTGCTTCCTCAGCTCTGGAATTACAGGACCACCCAGGCCACCACACCAGAGTGCTTTATGTGGGTGCTGAGCATCTTCACTCAGGCTTCTAAGGCTTGCATGGCAGGCACATAACCCTCTGAGTCATCTCAAATGCAACTTATTTTTCACAAAAATTCTATCTGTTATGTATATACCCTAATGACATCCACATGGTCAGATGTTAACTACAATCAAGCAAACACAAACTTACCTCTTCATGTGAGATGATGCCACAGTGTCCACTCTCTTAGCAAGTTATCAGAATGCTAGTCCCCTAAAGGAGGGGGTCCATGCTATCCCCCCGGCAGATGCCTGCAATAAGTGGCAGTAGCCAATCCTCTATGTACTGTGCTTGCTCCTACCTACATACTAATGCTAAAGATTAACCTATTAATTACAGACTGCTAATAAAAGGAGAATTGCAAACAAGAACTATGATAAAAGTTATTAAAAGGTCAGGAATTGTTTATTTACAGAAATTTCTAATTAAGAATTTTGCACAATAGTTGGCTAGGAAAACTGAAACCATAGATGTAAAGCAATGGATATGGGAGCAAAAAAAGTGCATAATACAGAATTTATGAGTTTGATCTCCAAGGTGTGAAAGAAAAGAGCAAGTTTCAACACAGAATTATTACCAAAGGCCGCCATACTGCCATTAGCCAGACATACTCACCCCCATTACTGTGCCCAGTTCTCCGTACACGTTTCTCTACTCATGGAATCTGCTCACCACCATCTGCTCTCTGCCTCTGTGTATTTGACTGTCTTTAATTCCATGCCCATATCTTCCTGGCTTATTCTATTAATGTACTAGTAATATTCTCCAGGATCTAGAAAATTAAAAAAAAATAGATTACCAGACCTGGCACCACCACTTTCTGACCTAGTAAGTTCATGTAGTAGGTTGAAAATTTCACCATAAAACTGCCACTAGGTGATTCCTGGTCCTGCCACACTCAACGTGACAAAGGTCTGGGAATACTCTGGTACTGCTCCTGTGATGCTCACTGTCTGGCACACAGACACACATGCACAGCGATGTGATGGGCACCTACCGCTGGCCTTGACACTATAATAGATAGAGGCCTGGCTTCCCTGCCCCAGGTTGTGTGACTTGGCACTAGGCTTTTTCAGGCCAAAGGGACCCACTCCACTCACAGAGAAGTACCCTGACCATCAGCACCACAACCAGAGGCTTGCTGAGTTCCCCAGAGGCTCGCAGCAGTACCCAGCTTGGGGACAGTCTCTGCTGACCACCTTCTCTTTCCTCTCCCACATTGTAACCCTCCTGTCCCAGAACATGCCCAGGGGCTTCCTCACAAATATAAACCTACACTCTGCCATGAAAGGCTTTTGCTAGTTTCTGCTGGTGGGGAATCCCACATGAAGGCTGTGAGGTAAGAATTAACTTCAGGCATAAGATTTCTAGAAGAGACTAGTTGAAAGATGGTAGAAGCAGGAAAGAAAACACCCTGTTCAAGTCCTCCCCCTTAAAACATATATCTATGGAGCTGGATAGCCCAGGGACAGAGCTCATGGCCAGTAGATAGAAGAGCTTGATTTCCATCCTCAACACTGACAGAAAATAATCCCAAAACATGCAGGTTAAATCCATTCTCCCATACCACTCAACTGACATGTCATGGCATGAGTGAAGACCTATGAAACTCCTTCTGTCGGCTGAAGAACTTACAGTGTCAACGTCCTTAAGAGACTGATGAGCAGTCTGCAAAGCTGGGCAAGGCAGGGCACTATCCTCCTGGCAAATGAAATCAACCTTTAAGCAGGAGCCCAGAGAAAGGGTCCAATGACACTAAGTCACCCATCGTGTAGGTCCCCGGCCTCTCACCAGCACTCCTGCCTCTCAGGGCTGCACTGTCTTCTGAAGATGCCAGTCCTAGTAATAGGAAGGGGTATGTCGTTTATAGGGGGAGCAGGACTCCCAGTCTCCTTGCCCCTGGTAGGAGACTCAAACTACTTGAAGTGGGGACACAGACTCGCACAGTGGAAAGTGGGGTCTGGCAAGATGACTCAGGCAGTAAATGCTTTCCTTTCAACCACAAAGACCCAACTTCAATCCCCAGTACCCACACAGAAATGCCGGGCATGGTGGTATGTGCCTATAATCCCAGCACTGGGAAGGTGGAGGCAGAGAGTCCTGTAGGCTCCTTGGCTAGCCTGTCTAGTGAGTTCCAAGCCAATGGAAGACTGTCTCAAAGGAGATGGACAGGGCCTAATGAATGACTCCTGAGATTGTCCTCTGGCCTTCACACATGGGCACACACACCTGTACACACACGTGCACAAAGAACTCACAAATGCACACACATGCATACACACAGACACACACACTTTGGAACACAGAATGAATTTGAAGCCAGCCTGGATGATACAAGATTCTACCTCAAAACAAAACAAAAATAAATAAATTAATTAACGAAAGAAACAAACAAACAAGCAACCAAACTAAGTATATTTCAAAATTAAGACTATTCCTATAAGTTATAGCTACTATAAAAAATTACCTTAAACTGGGTTGTTTATAAGCAACATACATTTATTTTTTAATTATTAAAAATTTAATTAAGGGAGAGAATTAATGAATATGAGCATGCCAGGGCCTCTTGCCACTGTGAACTTGATGTTGGAGGCATGTCATGGGGAGTGGATCATGAGGGTCATTAATCAAGCCCAGTGGGGGTTCGGCCTGCTCACGCTGAGACCACTTCCTCCCGCTGGTGAGGAGATGGGACTCAGGAGTCCTGCTCAGGTCTGTCATGCTTTCTCCACCATGGTGAAACTTCCCTGAGAAAAGCTGAAATAAACCCTTTCCTCTCCTAGCCGCTTCTGGTCAGATGTTTTGTTTGAGCCACAAAAAGGTAACTGTACTCTCTTAAAAGAAAGATACAGCCCCAGCATGTCTTTGGGAGCAAACCTCACCATGCAATAGCCACAGTAAAGCTAGACTATCATCAGGAGGGCCTAGCCTCCTCCCAGCAAATGACAGAGATGGGGAGGGACAAAGCCACAGGGAGGAAACTGTGCCTTCATTACAAGATGGCATTTGTACTAACGTAGATACTGGAAACACACATTGAACAACTTGCAAATTGCATTTTCCAAGACTTCTCATAGCTGCTTTTTGTTTGTTTGTGTTTATGGGAAGGCTTGAGCATCAATGAGCCCAAATGGCAAGCTAGTTCAGTTACTCCAAGTGGCTAGGGTTGCAGGACACGTTGTCTGTATCTGCAGAAGTGGTTTATGCTCCTGGAGCTGTAGCACAGTGGCTTTCTAACTGCCTTCTAGCCCAAAATGGCTTCCTTGCTCAGGTACAATGGGACTTCCAGCATGATCGATGGGGTCATGACTGGGTCAAAGGGGCACGAAGATAGCAAAAGGCAGGTGGTCCCTGTGGTGCCACCTGGGATAGAGCAGACCACAGTACTGGAAAGCAAGCCTCCACACACCTTGTGAAACTACAGCCAGAAACAAAACAAACATCCAAGAATGAGGCTAGAGAACTGGGCGCTTGCAGGCAGGGGCACAGAGATGCTAACCTCCCCTCCCCTTTGTACACTTGAGGTAGAAACTGGCCTTGGATTGTCCCCCAAATGAGGCAAGTTGTACTCCTTTTTTGGATCCAAATATTATGCTTTTCATATCATAAATAAGACTTTTTTTTTAAACTGCAAACGCACAGGATGTACTTATGCAAAAGTAGACCTGGCTACATCCTCTGGTATTGTTTCCAACGACCATACAAAAGGGGTGTCATTTCCATTCTTCAGTGTAAAATATGTGATAGAACTAAAGTGGTAACTCCAAAGCTGACTAAAAATGCATGCAAGGAAGAAGGCCAGGACCCTAGGGTAGAGACAGTCAGAGCTTGGCTGCTGACTTGTGTTTGAACCCTCCTACAGGAATAAGGGGGAATGGGACTCTCTATGCAGAATGTAAAATGGTCTAGTTACTTTAGAACACAGTTGATTAGCTTCTAACAATGTCAAGATCTTTTGACATGCTAAACTTTTTCATGTGTAGAAAGGACCAGCACTATAACCATGTATGTACCCAAGGGAAATGAGAGTGCCCACAATGCCCACAAAAATTTTGGGTGACTTCATGGAGGCTCTATTCACAACAACCCTACAAAGGATACAACTCAAATGCCCATAGACTAGAGGCAATTAAAAAAGAAAAAAAAAAAAAAAACTAAGATACAACTGAGGTAACCAAAGTTGATGAATAAACAACAACAAAAAAATCACACAAGAGAGTTCAATAATAAAAGTGAATGAGAGTTTGAAACAATGAGGATGAACATCACAAATACACCAAGGGAAAGCAGATGCTGAAAGACACACTGTGGTGACTGAAGATAACATGTCTCCATAGCCCCGTGTGTTTGAATTCTTAATCTCCAGCTGGTGGTGCCCTTTGAGAAGGTATGGAAGCATGAGGATGTACAGCCTTGCTGAAGGAAGCATGCCATTGGGGTGCACTAGACCAGCCCCACTCACTTAGCTCATTCTCTCTCTACTTCCTCCCTTCTGGTGTGATGATGTGACACCTGGATATTGATCCTGCCATGATTCCCACTCCATGATGAGGCTTCCCCTGAAGACTGTAAGCCAAAATAAACCTTGTCTTCTATAAGCTTCTTCCGGTTGGGTGTTTTGTCCCAGCAATGTGAAAGTAACGGATACACAGGACTTCCAGAGCACATACCAGAAAGCCAACTGCCAAGGCAGGTCATGGAGGGTGGCTCTGTCGGGGGTATGGGAGCAGCAGAGGCTGGAGAGAGCACAATAGATCATTTGTTGCAGTTGGAGTGGTGAAGGAAAAATTCAATAAGTTGACCAAAGGTCATTAATTGTGCATTTAAAATACAGGAATGGAGGTACTGGAAGAGAGGACAGTAGTCTGTGCTTGCCATCCTAGAATAGTAAGTGCTGGCCAATGGGGAGTAGCCTAAAAAGACAGGCAGATCATGGCAGCCAGTAAGCACAAGGAGCACTACAAGCACACGCTTGTCCATAGAAAGTGAGTTCTGCCCCTTTCTATCTATTCACTCCCCTAAGCCCCCTCTCCTTTGTGGTTCTACACCTAGTTAATCCTCTCTAGAAACACCTTTGCTGACACATCCTGCAGTATGCATTACCAGTCTCCTGGCAGCTCCCAATCTACCAGGTTGACTATATTAACCAACACAAGACCATTAAACTGGCACATCGTGACATGACAAGCCCTAGCTAAGCCCTTGACAATCATGCTTCTATTTAATCCTAGCAATATGGCCTCTTGCCTTCACTCTGATGCTGTGATATCACTTTCTTCCCAGGAGTTCTCATGCCATCTAGGCCTCAATACAGGGCCCAATGTACAAGAAGCACTCCGTAAATATAAACAAAGCAATATTAAATTATGATTCACAGATCAGGTTCTGGGTATGAACCAGGCATTAATTGAAATCCTGACTTATTAGGATAATGCCAGAATCACTTACTGGGTTTTTGTTTTTTGGGTTTTTTTTTACTTTTCTTGAATATTAGAATGCTTGTACTTCAGGACCTGAGAGATGGCTTAGTGGTTAAGGCATTTGCCTGCAAAGCCAAAAGACAGCAGTTTGAATCCCCAGGACCCATGTAACCCGGATGCACAAGGTGGCACGTGTATCTGCAGTTTATTTGCACAGCCTGGAGGCCATGGCACACCCAGTTCTCTCTCTCTCTCTTCCCCCGCATTCCCTCTTTCCCTCTTATTCTCTCAAATCAACAAATAAAATAACAGTGAACAAAGAAGAATGCGTGTACTTCCGCTGATCTCTTCCATAAACTATACCTGAGTTTTATCTATGTTTGTCTGCTAGGCTGAAGAGCTTCTCTGGATATCCCTCCCTTTAGCCCAGTTGTGAATATCCACTAGTCGTGGATTCTTTGGAAATGTCCCCAAGCAGCCACCACAGAGGGAAATAAATGGGTCTCATTTCACCTAAGACATACCCATTTTCTCTTCTCACCAATAATCTACTGTTACAGTGATTACTATAATGTGTTACTATAATGTTGACAGGAAATTAATACATTTTATCCATGATCAGTGTTTCTCACCACATTCTCATTCATCCATCAGTGGGTGTGGAAGAGGGAAATTTCACAGTGGCACATTCAAGAATGAGGTGCAAGGGGGGGGGGGAGGATGGCACATTTCCCACATTCAGGAGATAGGCATCTCAGGGAGGAGTCTCCTCCTATATTTCACACATCTATTGGCATCCTCACATGAGGAAGGAATGAGAAGCTCTCTGAGGTGTCCTTGGTAAGGTCATTAATACAATTTTCAAATTTCTGTCCCCAGGACCAACTCACCCACCTTCCAGCATGGTCACCTTGGGGATTGGACGACAATCCAAGGGGGTGAGGGGTGGCTGAAGGAGCTTGCATGTCAGAAAATCAACATACTCCTGGTGAAAGCCAAGAAGTCTGATAGGAGACAGATCCCTGCTATCTTGAAAACTCCAGGGGAATCAGATACCTGGCTGGCAATCTCAGAAGAAAGGAATTCAAGGAAGTTGGCTGTCTTCACACTGGCTAATGCTTCTCCCTTCCCCCTCTCCTTAAGTTTAAAAACCTTCCTGCACCAATGCTATGCGGACACCTCACATTTCCAGTCTCCAGTGCTGTGATGTGAAGTGTCCTTCTACAGTTAAGACACTCCTCCAGTAAAGTCTAATTCCCTTACCATAGATATTCCTACTTGTCTCTTTGAACAGAGGCACCACCATCACACTTTCATACCTGTGGTTTTATAGACTTAAAGATTTTCCTCTTTTTTTTTTTTTTTTTTTTTTTTGGTTTTTAGAGGTAAGGTTTCACTGTACTCTAGTTCAGGCTGACCTGAAATTCACTATGTAGTCTCAGGCCGGCCTCGAACTCATGGTGATCCTCTTAACAACACCCACAGGGTTTTTTATCTTTTTCTGTTGTTGTTGTTGTTGGGTTGTTGTTTTTTTTTTTTCTTTTTTTGCAGTACTGGGAATTGAATCTAGAGGTTCACATGTCCAAGTCAAGCCGTCTACCAACTGAGTTCCCCTGGCTGCTTTTTCACTTTTTATGTTGAGATAGGGTCTAAGTCATTCAAGCAAGCCTCGAACTTGCAATCTTCCTCCTTCCCCTCTCGAGTAACTGGAATGACAGGCTTTCTTGTCTACAAACCTTAACTAGAACAAGTTAGCTGTCAAGCCAGGGTTAGGACTGGGGCTATAGCTGGGCAGAACTGAAAAGGGGAGGAGAGAGAAAGGCAGAGGGAAGGAGGTGTGAGGACCAGGTGAGACTCACCAAGTATTCGGAAGAAATGGGCTAACTGCTAGTGGTTCATACCCCCTCATGTGAGGCTGTCACTTAACTCAGTCCGGAGTTGCCAAGGACTCTTCAGGACTATTATTGGTTCTTCTGTTTCCACATTCTCCCAAGACTGACTTGGGCCATGGCCCTAGGCTCTTCTCCAGCACAACTTTAGAACTGGGTGGCTGCGGTGGGTGTGATCATCCTTCTGGTCCTCTCTAGTGCTCTTCTGTGGGCCAGACGGCCTTCCTGTGTCCCTCCACCCCAACCCTGCCATCTAGCCCTTCACCTCACTCTATGATCTTGACCCTTCCTCCAAAACCTCACTCTATGGTAGCAATGAATTACAGGCAAATAACAGACCCCATCTCCAGGAAAAAAAAAAAAAAAAAAAAGATGAACAGTTTCCTTATAGACAACATATGTGAAGTTACCCACTGGCTTCCACACACAATCTTAACAAAGCCAATGAAGAAACAGGACTAAGTCAACAACTTCTTGAAGTAGGTGAGTCAGGTGGGATTCCTAAAGCAAAGGGCCAAGAAGAGAATACTTCACAGCTTATGCTGGAAAGACTATGGTGAGTTTGTGGCCTCCTGAACGTATGACTTCTACCTTGCAACTTCTTGAGGATGAGAATCAGCACCCATAACTATGACCCCAGAAGTCACCAACCCAGGACTCCCCTGTCTCCATGCCTTCACCCATGCTATTCCCTCTGCCTGGGTATCGTCTCCCATCTGAAATAATCATTGCCACCTCCCACCAAGACAGCCAGAGCACTCCCTCCATATCTCCAGTGTAACATGTTTCCAAGGGTCTCTACTTGGAGTACATCTTTCTGTCTCTCTCTCTCTCTCTCCCTCCCTTAAAAATACACAATAACTCGTTTCCTGTTCCTCTATTACAGCACATTGTACTCTTGGCACTGTACTAGAATTACTTATGTACTTGTCTTCTCGTCTTCTCTGTGGAACTATAAACTCCACTGGGACAGAAAGCCCTTATCTTAACCACCTTCGAGTTCTGACTGCGCCTTGAGGAAAGCAGGAGCACCGTCCAGGTGACGAGGTTATGCACATCGGGTAGCTGGGAAATGGAAGGAAGTCACCAAACAGCACAGCAAGAACCAGTGAGCAAGGGTTATCGTTCCAACCTCCATAAGCCTCTGTGGATGGGCTGCGAACACTGGACCTGCACTCTGTGGGTAGGCTCCTTCCTCCATCATTCCATCTCTATCAGCTTCTGTGGATGGGCGGGTGAGCGGGTCCGAGATCTAGCGGGGCTGGGGGAGCGGCCAGGGGTCTCTAGGGGACCCGCAGCGGTCAGAGGCCTCACGGTGGGAAGGGAGCATCCCGAGGTCCCGGGGTGGTCCGAGCCCTCGCGGGCTCAGAGGAGCATTTCCGAGGTCTCCAGGGCAGAGGGAGCGAGTCCGAGCTTGTGCTGGGGATGTGGGGGTGCGGGCAGCAGTGCTTGGGTTTGGGGAGCTGGTGTGAGGCCGCAAGGCGTGGGGTCGGGGTCCGAGGCCCCGCAGAGGGGCTCTGAGGTCCCGTGCGGGAGGAGTGGAGCAGGTCTGAGGCCCGATGCTTGGGAGGTGGGCGGGAGAGGGGGTCTGCGGCTTCCCCGTGGCTGGGCGTTGGCTGGGCCTGAGGTCGCACGAGGGGGCGCGGGTCTGAGGTCTACTGGCCCGTGTCCTGTGCAGGAGGGACCTGAGCCCGGGACTCTGGCTAGGCCAGCGGCTTGCGCGGTTAGGGGGGCTCGTGGGCTCCCTGAGAGTGTGGGAATCGGCCGATTCCCTTTTTTGGCCTTCCCCACTCTCGACTAGAGATCTATGAGAGACTGCTCTTCCCTACCGAACCCAGTCAAGCCTTAATATCTTTCCTTTCCTTCCCCAGGAGGTGTGGCAGTTGGGCGGAAGCCATCTTGGCAGGAAGTCCTCACTTCCCTGTTTTAAGCAGGCCACAAGGGGAAGTAAGGAGCAGAAGGTAAGCGCGTCCTGGTGGGGAAGGCAGGATGCTGGACTTGGGCAGCAGTAGCTTGCAGTGGGGTTTCTTCCAGTCTTAGTGGATTAGGAAGCAGAGGGCAAGCTGGAGCCAGGAGTGGACGTCATCTGAAAGGCCTGTCCCCAGTGACCCACTTCTGCTAGCTAAGCTATAGAAATGGGTATCATCTTCCATAACTGTTCCCAGATCTCACAGCTGACTCAATTTTGCTACCTAAGCTACAGCCCTACAGGTTCCACAATCACACAAAAAATGCCACCAGCCAGGGACCAGGTGTTAAAACATCCATTGGTGTGATGTGAATGTGAAATGCCACCCCCTCTCGTGGCCTCATGTGTTTTCAATACTTACTCCACAGCTAGTGGCACTTTGGGAAGGTTGTGAAGCTTTTGGGAGGTGGAACTTTGCCGGCGGTGTGTGGCTTAGGTGGAACTTGATGTTTATCAGTCCAGCCCTCTGGGGTGCAGAACTAGCTCTCTGTTTCCTACCTGCTGCTGTGATGCCCCAGCTGCCAGATCTGCCATGCTCTCATTGCCCTAATGAAACTTCCCCTCAAAGCTGTAAACCAGGTAGAGCCTTTTCTCTTCTCACAAGCTGCTTCTGGTCAGGCAAGTGCAACACCAGGTCTCTTTTATGAGACTACTATATGTATGGAGTTTTCTGATTTACAACCTAAGCACCTCCCCCCAAAGGCCCCGCCTACTAATACCTTGAGGGGTAGGATTTGCACCTTTGAATTTTATTGGGGAAATGTAAGCATCCATTGTAGATGAGGTATGGGTTTTCACAAGTGGGACTGTTGCTTGGGGCTTTGTGACTGGATTGGGACAAGTACCTCCGTAAGTTATGCTTGGGAATGGCTGGGAGGTAGGCATAGGACCTAACACCTTCTGTTTCCAGTGCTCCTGGAGGATCATGATTCAAAAACCAAAATCTAGTCTTTAAAAAAATTCATTTGGAGTGGGGGGAGAGTGAGACAGAGACAGAGAGAGAGAGAGAGAAGGAAAGGGAGAAGGAGAGGGAGAGGGGGAGGGAGAGAGAGAGAGAGGGAGGGAGAGAGAGAGAATGAATGCTTCAGGGCCTCCAGCCACTGGAAATGACCTTCAGATGCATGTGCCACATTGTGCATCTGGCTTTTGTGGGTACTGGGGAATTGAACTTGGGTCCTTGAGTTTTGCAGGCACGTGCCTTAACTGCTGAGTTGTCTCTCCAGCCCTAAAATTTAGGCTTTTATGAGTATTCTAAGTTTGAGTTGGAGATGTGAAGTAAAATTAAAGGTAAACAACTGAATGGTAGTCTGAAATGAGGCTGAGGCCCTCAGCAAGGAATGGATGAAAGGTGGTCTCAGAAAGATGGCTGACCACCATCATCACAGGTTTTTCAGTTCTCATAATGGCTCCAATCTGGGCAGGTGATTTTTTTCTTCCTTGTTTTTATTTTATTTAGTCAGTGAATGCAGTCAAGTAGGTTGGTGGTTGTCTTTGATAAGAAGGTTGAGGTTGAGGTCAAAGAGCCCTATCAAACCCATCCCTTGCAGCCACCATAAATTGACGGCTGCGTGTGTCACCTGTTCTGCAGCGTGTGTCTCACATGCTTGCTCACATGACACAGGTGACAGTGACATCAGGCAAGTTCAATACTGCTGGCTCTCTAAAATCCTTTTCCATTCTGATCATTGACAAAATGGCAGTGTTTGAGTGAAAAACAGATCCCCAGTATGACATACTCACAATCGTGGGCTGATGAAAGACTTTTCCTCATCACAGTCGCTCAGACATTTCTCATTAACAGGAGTTGGAAAACAGTTGATTAAGTCATAATCTCCCACCTTCTCACAGTAAAAAGACGGCAGACTCTGGAGTCAGGAACTTGGTCCTACTCCCTGCTAACTCTGAGGATCAGTCTCTCCCCATCGACGAGAACCTCAACTTTCTTCTCTGTCAATGCAGAACACAGCTGTCACCCAAAAGGGATAAGAGATAGTTCATTCTGCAGCCAAGTTTCAGTGATCATGGCCCGGGAACATAGATTTTGGTTACCTCAATTCCATGTTCCCATGCATTAACAGTTTCATGAAGGTTTTACAGTTAGAGAACAACACCACCAACAAAAGTGCCATGAGTCAAGGCATCTTTCAAATACGGTGGTGGACCCATCAATATGTAGGTTACAGTAAAGTGGAGAAATATCTGCCATTGGCTTCAGATGCTATCTGATAATATTCTTAGTCCTCTGGTTGGTGTAAGTTGGGGGGCTGCTTGCACATTCACAAAAGGTCACACCTAATCAACCTCTGTAGTCACCAGGATATTGGGTCAGATACATGGATGCACAATAAATGTTTATTAAATGTTTATTAAATGTTTATTAAAGGTAGCCCAATTGTTGTAGTCAGCTCCACCTTGCAGGGAGGATCATCCAAACAACACAGTTTATAGGAGGAAAGGATTTATTTCAAGCTTACAGGTCCAGGGAAAGCTCCATTAACAGCAGAGGAAGCTGGCTGGCTTTCACACATGCAAGCAGAGGAAATACCACCAATAGCCAGCACCAGAACCAAGCACACATCCACCAAAGCTCATACTGCTTTCCATACATACACCTTTGGGCTGGGATTCTGATCCACCCCAAACACACGTTAGGGCTGGACTCCAGGATCCACCCTCAGAGACACCTCCTTCAGTCTAATGGCTGGAGACCCACGTTACAAGCTTAATTTTAATAGAACACCTGAGTCTATGAGACCATGCATTCACACTATCACATTCAAACTGCCACACCAAGATAATCTGGCCCCCGTCTTGTAACATTTCATTTCTCTCTGATCCATCCAAGGAGTTCTGTCAGTCCATTCATCCTTGTTGGAAATAGATACAGCACATTTAGGGAACTTTGGTTCACATCTATCGGTGGGAATAATAATAGGTTTTTTGGGGGGGTTAGCAAAAAGACTTATGTATTCATTAATCACAGAAATGTTTTCTGAGCTTCTGTTACATGACGTGTATTAGTTACTGTAGTAGTTTGAATGTGAAATATCCCCTAACAGCCTCATGTGTTTATGACTAAGCCTCTGATTCCATTCCCAGTGGATGGATCCCTTGGAAAGTGAGCTTCCTGGAGGAGATATGTCACTGGGGAAGGTATTGACCTTGAGGTTTATTAGTTTCCCAGTGGGTGTTCAGAGATCAGCTCACTCATGCTTCAACCTCCCAGCTGATGTGAAAGATGTGATTCCAACCCTCGGCTCTGTCCTGCTTTTCCTTGCCATGATGAAATTTACCTTGTAAGCCAAAATAAGCCTTTCCTGCTCATTAGCTGCTCTTGGTCAGGTGGTTTGTACCAGCAATGATGAGGTCACTGCAGTGCTGACTTTTATAGTCTCTGTGACCAAAATGTCTGAGAGAACAACTTATGGGAAGAAAGCCTAATTTTAGCTCATGGTTTTAGAGGTATCACTCCATGGTTGAATACCTCATGAATATCTACCTCATGGTTGGAGAGGGATCACTCTAGGGTTGAATATCATGGTTGCAGGAGCTACTTGGACTTCCTACTTTCTAATTTGTATCTTTTTTTTTCTCTTCTTTTATTACTTGAGCTAAGACTTCAAGTACTGTGTTAAAAGCAGTGGTGAGAATGGACACCCTGTTTTGTTCCAGACCTTCCTGAGAATTCATCAAGTATTTCCACATTTAGTGTAATATAGGCCTTAGGTATGTTATATATGTCCCTTAGTCTGTTGAGATATGATCCATCTACCCCTAGTATCTCCAATGTTTTAATCAAGAAGGGATGTTGTGTTGTATAGAAGGCTTTTTCTGTATCTACTGAAATGATCATGTGATTCCTATCTCTTAATTCTATTATTGATATGCTAAATTATGTTTATTGATTTCCATATGTTGAACCATACCTGGATATCTGAGATGTTATACATTTGATTGATGTGTTTTTGGATTCTATTTGCAAGAAGTTAATTTAGAATTTTTGCATCTAAGCTCATCAGGGATATTGCTCTGCCATTTCCCTTCCTTGTGGCTCTGTGTGGTTTTGGTATCACTATAATGCAGGCTTCATAGACGGAGTTAAAGGGTATTCCCTCCTTTGCAATTGTGTGAAATAACTTGAGAAAATATGATTCTAGGCCTTCAATGAATTATTCGTAGAATTCAGCCAAGAATCTGTCTGTTCCTGGGCATTTTTTTTTTTTTTTTTTTTTTTGGAGGGAAGCTTTTAGTTACTTTTTAAATCTCATTAGATTTTACATCTCTATTCAGGTAATTTATTCTGAATTTAGTTTTGGTATGCGATGTGACTCGAGAAATTCATATATATTTCTTCCAGATTTTCCCATTTTGTGGAATGTAATCTTTGAAATATGTCCTGATGATTTTCCCACTTCCATTGATATCTGTTGTTACATCTCCCTTTTCCATCTCTAATCTTGTTTTACGTATTCTCTTTTTCTTCTGATTAGTTTTGTCAGGGGTTTATCAATCTTGTTTACTTTCTTTTCAAAGAACTGGCTCTTCATTTCATCAATTTTTAAAACTGTTTTCTTCATATCCAATTCACTAATTTTACTGATCTTGATCATTTCTTTCCATCTGGTAAAATTTTGGGTTTGGATTATTCTTGTCTTTCTAATGACTTCAGATAGATCATTAAGTTATTGATTTGAGGCCTCTGTATTTTTGTAATATAGCTCTATAAACTTCTATCTTATGGCTGCCTTTATTGTGTCCAATAAGTTTTGGAATGTTGTGTTTTCATTACAATTCAGTTTTAGGAATATTTGTATTTCCCTTTTGATTTGACTACTCATTGATTGTTTAATAGTGAGTTGATTGGTCTCCACAAGCTGGTGCATTTTTTGTTGATTTCTAGTTTTATTGCATTGTGATCTGAAAAAAATACAGGGAGTTATGTCAATTTTCCTGAATTTGTGGAGACTTGCTTTATGTCCTAATATATGATACATTTTAGAGAAGGTTCCATGACGTGCCAAGAGAATGTGTTTAGTCCACTTGATTTATGGTGGTGTTCGGATCCATTATTTCTTCATTTAGGTGATTTATGGATGATGGTGAGGTATTAAAATCTCCTTTTGTATTAGGATTTGTTTCTGATTAATATCTAGATTTTGCTTTGTAAACTTTGTTGCACCTCTTTTTGGTGCATATGCATTTATGACTATAAGATTCTCTTGCTGAATTGTCCCTTTAGTGAGTCTAAACTAGTCTTCTTTATCTCTTGTTTAAAAATATTTTTATTTATCTCTTTGAGACAGAGAGGAAGATAGAGAGAGAGGGGAAATGGGCACAACAGGGTGTCCAGCCACTGCCAATGAACTCCAGACACACGTGCCCCTTGTACATCTGGCTTATGTTGGACCTGGGGAATTGAACTGGGGTCCTTTCGCTTTCAGGCAAGCACCTTAACCACTAAGTCATCTTTCCAGCCCACATTCTTTATCTCTTGATTACATTGGGTTTAACTTCTACTTTTCCAGGTAGTATAGCCAAACTGGCTTTTTCTTTTTTCCATTTGGTAAGAAAATCTTTTCCATCCTTTCACCATAGGATGGTATCTATCTGTAGTGGTGAGGTAGGTTTCTTGTAGACAGGGAATGGATGAATCCTATTTTCTGACTCAGTTCTTTAACCTGTGTCTTTTGACTGGGGAGTTTAGTCCACTGATATTCAGCGTTATAATTGAGAGGTGTAGGTTAATCCCTGTCAAGTTAAAAACTGTGTAGAATTTAGTGTTTCACTGATTTTCATGTCTTTCATGTCTATTCTAGTTTTCATTATGCTTTTTCCCTCCTGTATCATCTGGAGCCTGTTTGCTCATCTCTTCAGTATGGACTGTTCCATGCAGTATTCTCTGTAGGGCTGGCTCAGTGCCACTAACTCATAAAGCTTGCGTTTGACATGGAAAGTTTTCTTTCTTTCTTTCTCTCTCTCTTTTATGAGAGAGGCATAGAAAGAGAGGGAATGGGCACACTAGGGCCTCTAGTCATTGCAGACAAACTCGAGATGCATGTGCCATCTTGTGAATCTGGCTTTACGTGGGTATTGGAAAATTGCACCTAGGTTCTTAGGCTTTACAGGAAGTACCTTACCCCCTGAGCCATCTCTCCAGTCTGTAAAGATTTTCTTTCATTTTTTATTATGAAAGATACTCTCATAAGGTAAAGTAGTTTGGATTGGTAGCCATGGTATTTTAAAATTTGAAATATTCCATTCCAAGCACATCTGGCTTTTAGAGTTTCCATTGAAAATTTGAAGGTAATTCTTATGAGTTTACCTTATAAATAATGAGCTGTTTTTCTTTTGCAGCTTTTAGTATCTTCTCTTTGTGTTCTATGTTTAGTTTTTATGTGTAATGTGATGTGGAGAAGTTCTTCCTCACTCAGTCTGTTTGGTGTCTGGGTACCTCCTGTACCTGAACAGCCCTGTCTTTTGTAAAATTCAGAAAACTCACTTATGTTATTGTATTTGAATTTATTCTTTGTGCCCCTGGTACATAGTTCTTCCTTTATTCTTTGCCTATGATCTGAACTTTTGGTCTTTTAAAGGCGTCTCACAATTCCCTTATGTTCTGTTCATAGTTTTTTCCAATTTGTTGCTGATTTTGGACTCTGTGTTTGTCCTCTGTCTTTTTCTCAAGCTTTCTTCTGCATGCTCAAATCTGTTAGTGATGCTTTTAGGAGCCTTTAAAAATTACACATTATATACATATATATATGCATATATGATTTTTAATATAATTATTATAATCCTTTTTTTTTGAGGTAGGGTCTCTAGACCTGGAATTGATTATGTATCCTCAGGGTGGCCACAGTCTATCTACAGTCTATATACTTGAATCTGAGTCAGCTTCTCCTTGTGTGGCTTTTAGCTGGGTCTGTGCTAGATACTGGGATGGATGGTATACCTAATTCCCAAGCTGTGCAGTGTGATCAGCTAGGAAGTCTAGTCAGGGAGATGCAGGTAGGCTGGCCCAGACCAAGGAGTGAGCAGTTGTATGCCCAGGGAGCAGAAGGGGAACTCTCTTGGGCCCTGTTTATCCAGTTATGTGACCTGTCCAGAACTTTAGAATGAGATCAGCTCCTGGGTTCCAACTGGAGGTGGTAGCAGAGGCCAGATGGGAAGGGGTCAGAGTGGGGAGGGAGTTCCATACATAAGGAGGCTTATACCTAGTCTCTGCAAGTGGGGAACCTGTCGGGGGAAGGGGAATTTCATCTGAGCCCTGGTGGCCCAGCATCACTCATTGCCTGGTGCTTGGAAGTGACGTCACCTTCTGTGTTTCTACTGGTGGTATCCGTGGCTGTGATGGCAGTGGAAGGGTCAGAGTGGGGAGGGAGTTCTGTGTGGAGTGTGGCTGGTATATGATCCCTTCTAATCATGGATGTGTCTAATCCATGCTATTCATCAGGGAGGAGGGAAGCTCACCTGGGCTTTGGTCATGTACCGTTACTCATTTCCTGGGACTATGGAGTCTATTAATTAAGTTTTTGACAGATTATGTTTTTATTTTTGGCGAATGTGTGACATGCCATATTTGTGGTATGCATGTGTGGGGTATGCAAATGCAGGTGCAGAGATGTGCATATGTTCAGAAGCCAGAGGAGAGCCTCAACTGTCCTCTTGTACCTTTCTTCCACATTGCTTTGTTGATACGGGATCATTCTCTGAACCTGGAGCTTACTGGTGACCCAGCCATCCTCCTGTCTCTACCCACTGCCAGCTGGGCTTCCAGGCATGTGCAGCCAGCCCAGCTCCTTCTGTGTGTTCTGAGAAGTGAAATCAGATCCTCAGACTTGTTCAGCAAGCACTCTTACCAACTGGGTCATCTTCCTGTTCATGACAATTTTATACATGTATATAATGAAGCTATGAAGCTTTAAAAAATGCATTATAAACTTTATTAACATTTTCTGCACATTATGTAGTATAAGGCAGATAGCCTCGTCGTTGTGGACTGATGGTGGCCAGCGGCCTCAAGCTCCTGTTACCATGCCTTCCCCAGGATGGTGTACTTAGAAGCTACAACTATAAGGTGAAATAAATTTGTCTTCCTTCAGCTGATTTTTGTCAGGTATTTGTCACGTCAATGAGACTTTTAGTCTCCTTTTCTGCATGCTTCCTGAGCCTTACAAGGGGTGATGTAGCTCGCCCATGAAATGCTGAACACTCAACAGCCACTTGTCTTAGCCCTTTGACCAGCTATGAGTTTCTGAACTTACCACTGCCGACTTCAAGAAGAAACCACTGTGACTAAAGCTAAAGGTAGCACTAATCTATGTTCATAGACATAAATATTTAGAAGGCAGTGACTGGCACAGCATATCCATTTAGCCAAAAGCAGTCATAGATTCCCTCTTAGGATCTACTGACTCTCTAGCTACGGGCTTTGGACCAGGTTTAGATCACCATTATATGGGCCTTTATGTCTCTCTGGAATTAAATGAGGACGGAGAATCCATGAAGGGTCACAGAATGCAGTGTTTATGAAGGTTTTCTGGTGGGCAGAAAGAGATGATAATGAAGATATAAATGAGAACATAATTGAAAAATTTGGTAAGGATGAATATTACATATTCTTTTCTTCTTCTAGTCTTTCCATACAAAGTTTACATTTCATCACCTGAATGCATTTATATGTCCATGGACATATGTGTGAAACATGTATGGCAATGGACAGATGTGTGAAGATAAGGAATTAAATAGGCAATAACCAAAGGCATCCAGCTATTATTATTTTTAGTTTATTTTTGTCTTTTCGCGGTAGGGTGTGTCTATCTCAGGCTGTCCTGGAGTTTACTCTGTAGTCTCAAGCTGGCTTTGAAGTCACAGCAATCTGCCTACCTCTGCTGCTCGAGTGCAGGAATTAAAAACATGTGCCACCTGCTCAGTTTTTCCCAAAAAATATTTAGTGAGCATATTTATGTCAAATGGGTGCTCATCTGGCTTTATGTGGGTGGCTGGGGAATTGAACCTGAGCTGGCAAGCTTTGCAAGCAAGTGCCTTTAACCACTGAGCCATCTCCCTTGACCTACGTTGTTATTTTTATTCTGGCAGTCTATATCATTGGCAGACACATGTTAGTGGAGATGTAGCATTCATACTCAGGACCCATCCTTTTAGAAAGCATTTTGTCATCTGTCACAGAGCAATGCGAGCTAGAGGCTGTTTAAGTCCTGTCCACACATTAGGGTCACCACTAGAGGGTGGAGTTACAAGAAAGCTTGCTGCCTGAGGGCTCTGTCCCAGACCAATTAAAACCAGAATCTGGGTACCAAATTAAAAATAAAAATCTTTTAATGTGAAGGGTGAGAAGCATTGTTTTAGAGCCTGAATTCTCATACCTCAAAGCATGTTATTTAGACCAAAGTATCTATTGATTTTAGGCTAGCTTTTTGTAAAGATTGCATTTATTTAGTAAAATGATAAAGTGGGGTTGTAGCTCACTGCTACAGTGCTTGCCTAACATGCATCATGATGTCTAAGGTTCCATCCCCACACACGCATGAATACACAGATACACGAAACACACACAGACAAAGAAGCACGCAGACACAGACACACACGCACATAGAAACACGTGTAGAATCACAGAGAGACACATAGACATAGAGAACACACTGAGACACAAAACATACACACACACATAGACGCACACACACACACACAGACACACACAGACACATAGACACAGAGGCACACACAACGTTGGCCCTGAGAACGTGGGACATGTGCGCCTGTCCAGCGCTGCCACTCTAACCAGGCCGAGCTAAATGGGAGAAGGAACCGGGAGCCTGCTGAAGGATGGTGGCAGCTAGGAAGGGGTGTCTGACCTGGTGGCCTCTCCCACCCGCTGCAGAAAAGGGTCCCTAGCTTGCTGCATTCAGACAGAAGCAGCGCTTCCCTGGCTTGCTCTCCTACCTCACTAAGGCAGTGGAAGGAGTTACCTGGGGGCTCTGCAACCTCTGAGATGTTAGGCCAAGCTAATGAATTGTTTTCCCACTTCAAAATACACACGCATGCTATTTAAGGAAGCTTAACAGATGAAGCCCCGTGATGAAGGCTCTGCAGGAAGGGGAAACTGAAAGCAGCAGCAGCTGGATCTTTCCTGAACAGACACACTCATCAGTCCCAGCCACACAGGGAACATGAGCCAGCGATCCCCATGCAAGTCCCATGCAATCTCCATGAAATCCCATGCAAGCCCTATGTAATATCCATGAAATAGTCAGGCAATCCCCATGCAGTCCCTGTGCAAGCCCCACACAAGTCCCGTGCAAGTCCACGAGACTTGGTTAGTGACTGTGACTGCCCCTCATCTCAGAGCTGTGGTAAGGTACACCAGGTCTTTAGGAAACAAAATAAAGCCTGGTACAGATAGAGCCAAGTGGTTTTACATCCTCCCTTTATGGACTACCCAGGTTCAGTGTTCTACACATGTAGGTTGGACACTTGAGAGTGAGTGCCACCTTAAATTTCTCACCCCAGGTGCCCGCCTGGCCTTTCCATAGTCCTAGTCATTTGCTGGATGGTGGTGATGGTGGTGTGCATCTCTGAACCCAGCACTACAGAGGAAGAGACAGAGAAGCCCTGAGGCTCACTGGTTGCGTGGACTTGCCAAATTGGCGAGCTTGAGGTTCAGTGTGAGAATTTGTCTTTAAAGAAAACTTCGGGAAAGTGACTGCCCCAGACATCAACTTCTGGCCTCCACATGCACACGTGCACGTGTACATACGTCCCTGCACACACCATGTACAGTCACACATGTAAAAACTTACACACACATGCAAAACAATAGGACTGGGAGTTCTCCTAACTCTCAGAGAGATGGGGTCTTGGAAACTTTCTGCATTAGACAAGAGGGGAAAGAACAGGAAGGTGACAGCTTTGGGGAAAGATTTCATTTAGATACCCTGTTGATATCAACTACGTACCTACGGTTTGCCACTGTCTTGATGTTTTTGGTATAAGCCTGCCTTTTCTCAAGTAGTGAAGTCAGTCTTCCTAAAAACTAGTTGTGAGCCAAACCCTGCATCTCCAAGTCTTTAGTCACCATCTTTCCTGATCCTACTACTTGGGACCTAGCCTGTGCCAAGGGCTTCCTTTCAATTTATTTCTCCCCAGAGCACCTAACACCAGCCACCATTCCTCCTTATGTTATGTTGATTTACTTGTGGTCTGACTCTCCTCCTCTATAATGTCAGCCCCATTAAGGTGGGGACGTTAGTCTGTTAGGTACTGTTACTTGCTCCACACCTAGAACAGTGCCTGGGCTAGACTAGACACCCAATTAAATACTTACTAAGATAGATAAACCACTTCTTCTGTCTCTCTCTCTTTCTGTATTCTTTCCTCTGTCCTTATCCTTAACCACCTCTTTTTCTTTATGTCCCTTTTATTTATTTTATGATACATCTTTTATTATGCATGTATGTATATGTATGTATGTATGTATTTGTGTGTGTGTGTGTGTGTGTGTGTGTGTACTCACGTAGCACAGTTCACATGTGTAGGAAAGAGGACCAACTCCAGGTCCTCTCCTTTTACCTTATTTTGAGATAGGATCCCTCTGCTCCTGCTTGTAAACTTCTAGATTCTCCTGGCTCCACCTCCCATTGCCACAGGTGCATTCAGATCACAGATGCATGCACCACTTTGCATCCACCTTTATGTAAGGACTGAACTTACATAGACAGGCTTGTAAGTAAGTGCTTTAAACCTCAGAGCCATCTCATCTCCATAGCCCCTGTTGTTTTATTTCTATTTGTTTCCGTCCATCCATCTGACCATCCATCCATCCAACCAACCAATCATCATCCACCCCCTCATCTATGTAGGTCCTGTTTGATTACACCGTGGCATGGCTTAAAGAATAGAAAACTGCCAACTAGGACTACATCAGTTAATACTCAAGAGCATCTGAGGCTCCGCTGGCTTCTTGTTCCCACTGAGCATCTGACTTTCAGGCGAAGGATGTCTGTGATGAACACAAAGATAATAATTCAGCTAAACGGGGTCCTGGTCCTGCTATGTCTGAGAGCCAGCACTAGGGAGCAGAACCCCTTTCATGCTTAAACTTTTTTTAAAAAAAAAGAGAAGCACACATATTGGAGAATTGTCCTTTTAACATGAGGAGCTTTGTACCAGTGGGGCTGAGAGGGTCGTGGCAGCTGCGTAAGAATCCTTCCATCTCTATTTCGCCCTCAAGGAAACTGGAGTTGTTCTTTGTCCCTCTGTACTATGTGGTTTTCTCATGTTTTTTATACATCCACAGATGGATCTTGGTGACTTTTGGTTGTTACATATTCAGGCCAAAAGTGAGAGAAAAATGCTCAGCTTGCTGTACTGATACAGGGAGGGGAGGGGCCTAGGCTGTCTTCTTACTAACAGTGGCTGGAGTCTGTCTGAGGGGGATGCCCTGTGATGGCATCTCTGAAAGCTGAGTCACAAACACGGTGTTCATGGCTACACATGGTCAGCAGTTAATTTGGTTCATACAGTAGTGATTTACTTTTACTTTTTCTTTTGGACGGCAGACTCATTATACATTAACATCGGTCTGTACAGGGCTCAGTGTAATGAAAAGAGAATGACCATATCACATCTTGTAAATGGCCCACCCTGGGGCTTAACCTTGATTGACACCTGGGAATTTGGTACTCCATGGCATCCCAACAAGGGCAATCCTGTTTGGTTTATCTGGGATTCTGAGTGACCATGACCCTTTTTAAAAAAAAAAAAATTATTTATTTGAGAGAGAGAGAGAGAGAGAGAGACAGAGAGAGAATGGGCACCCAAGGGCCTCTAGCCACTGCAAATGAACCCCAAACGCTTGTGCTACCTAGTGCATCTGGCTTATGTGGGTGCTGGGGAATCAAACCTTGGTCCTTTGCAGACAAGTACCTTAACCATTAAGCCATCTCTCCTTTAGGAAGCCTGCAATGTCAGTGGTTATTTCTAGTTGTCATGTTCGTGTGACTGACTCCTTTAGAACCCTTCCTTGGAGTCTAAATATGCACTGCATGGCAGATGCCATGGAGGTGCTGCTGAGTTTTCCAGAGAAAAGAGTGTGTCTTGCATGCTGGCCCTTGACCTCTGACCCTGCCCCTGAAATGTGGGGAATGCATTTCTGGGGCATGTAAGCCACCCAGTTTATTGCATTCTGTTGTAGTGGCTCAGATGGACTGAACAGTGACTGCGTAAGAGGTGTCTTCACACAGGACAGTGCCTTTGCGAGTCGTGTAGGTCATTGGCTGTACAGGTGGCTTGTTTTTATTACAAAGTGCTGTTGTAGGACATGACTGCTCGTGAACCACTCCCTCATTGAAGGGACTTTTGGATTGCCCCTCACTTTTGGTGATCCCCTCATTTTTGGTGGTGATGAATAGAGTTGCTACAAACATTTGTTATCTGGGTACAGGTTTTCATGTGAACACAGTTCTCATTTCTTTAGGATACCCAGGAGCAGGATCTAGTGTTACCTTGCAAGTATATGTTTTTCTTGGTAAGGTCTGCCACACTGTCTGCTAGAATAGCTATGGCATTATGAATCCCCACCGCATCATGCCACCGCTGCATGGTTACCTGCACTGGGCCTGGTTTTCCATCTATGCTTAGAGGTCACCCTGGGGGACTAGGAGCTGATCTGCGTCAAGTGCCTGTTGTGCAGGCATGCAGGCCTGAGCTTGGGGCCCCAGCACTCCCATAAAAGCTGAGAGCGGAGGCTCCTGCCTGTAGTCACAACTCTGGGAAGTGAAGACAGGAGTATCTCTGGCTCGCTGGCTGGCTAGTCAAGTTGAATCAAGGAGACCAGGGTTCAGCGAGAGACCTTGTCTCAAAGAATAACACGGACGACTGGGTAGATGGCTTGGTGGTTAAGGCACTTGCAAAGCCAAAAGGCCCAGGGTCAATTCCCCAGGACCCACATAAGCCAGATGCACAAGGTGGCACATGTTTCTGGAGTTTTTTTTTTCAGCTGCTAGAGCATCTGACATGCCCATTCTCTCTCTCTCTGCCTCTTCCTCTCTCTTTCAAATGAATAAATAATTTAAAAATATTTAAAAAGAATTAAAATGGAGTGTGATTGAGGAAGACACTCCACTGACCTGTGGCCTCTACCTGCGCATGCATATGCACGTGCACACATGTACCCACATGTTTCTCAACATGCACCTACCCTTGAGAAAATATGGTATGCCCTGTGAAGTTTCAATGTTAGTCAAAGCCTACTTTTTTGTTTGTTTTTTTGAGGTAGCTCACACTGACCTGGAATTGACTATGTCGTCTCAGATGGCCTCAAACTCATGCTTTGGGTGTTGGGTGCTTTGGGTGTTGGGCGCTAGCAGACATCAAAGGAGACAAGAGCCTCAGCCTCAAAGCTCTTACATTCTCCTGGGATGTTCAAAAGGGAGAGACAGTTAAGAAAGAAGAAACCTGGTGTAGTTAAGAGGTGCAGTGTAGATGGTAGAAGACATTATGAAAATAATTAAGAGAGAGCAGGGCCTAGAGCATGCTGGGCACAGCAGGGTTTTAATGTTAAATCACGTGGGGTGTGTGTGTGTGTGTGTGTGTGTGTGTGTGTGTGTGTGTGTGTGTGTGTGTGTGACAACACACATGTTTAAGTCTGAGGACAACCTTGATGTATGTGTCAGCCTTCTCTTCCCCACCTTCTTTTGAGATAGGGTATCGTTATTTTTGCCACTGGATCGAACTACGAGCTTCCAGATTCTTCTGGATCTACCTCCCATTGCTGTAGGCACATTAGGACTACAGACATGTGTGCCCCTGTGCATCTGGTTTTACATAGGTGCTGGGGATTGGACTCAGGCTGGGTTGGCAGGCTTGCAAGCAACTGCCTTTAATCACAGAGCCAACTCCACCACCCCAAGTATTCTTTTGGGGGTCATTAAAGAAAATTATGGAGAAAATTAATGATATATGAAAATAAAGATTGGTTCTGGAGAGATGGCTTAGCAGTTAAGGCACTTGCCCACAAAGCCTAAGGGCCCAGGTTCGATTCTCTACTACCCATGTAAGCCAGGTGCATATGGTGGCACATGTGTCTGGAGTTCGTTTGCAGTGGCTGGAAGCCCTGGCATGTGCACCCATTCTCTCTCTCTCTCTCTCTCTCTCACTCTCTCTCTCTCTCTCTGTGCATCTTTCTCTTCTCTCTCTTAAATAAATAACTAAAAATATTTTTTTTAAAAAAGGAAAATAAAGTTTGTAGTATTACTGCATAGTATTAAGTTAGTGCAGATTTCCTGACTCTGTTCAATAGCTCCTGAGAGACTGGCTTTGGTCTTTAACAAAAAGAGGTACTACACATGAATTATTTAGGTGTAAAGGAATATGATGTCCCCAACTTTGCTCAAATTATTCAGCACACAAGGCCAGACACAATCATGTGTGCACAGAAAAAAGATGATAAGGCATGGGTGTTAAATATTCACTATTTTGGGAGCTCTTTATACTGATGTTACCACTTTATTGCTAGGATGGAATTGTTTTATTTATTACTTTCATGTATGTGTGTACGTGGTGTGTGTGGTCACGTGGTGCATACGTGTGTGTGCAGAGGTGTGATCCCTGTGCACACTGTTCTGAAGTCAGAGGAGAAACCAGGCTCCTCCTCCTGTCACTCCCCAGCGTGTCTCCTTGTCCAGGAGTCTCGCACTGAATGTGCGGCTGCTGGATTTGATCCGAGCACTGTGTCCCAGTTATTCCCTGCACTTTGCTCCCTGTATGACTGGGGTTGGAGGCATGTACGTCCATGTACAGTTGTTTACGTGAGGGCTGGGAAATTTTAAACTCAGGGCAAGTCAGGCCTTCACAGACTTCCATGCGGCGTGGCCAGTGCTCTTAGTTGCTGTTATCATCCCAGTCCATGTGAAATTATTTTAAAGTCTAAAAAATTTATTTAAGAAATGAACCAAGAGGCCAGGGACCAGTCACAATCTCTCATGCTCATCTCCCACTACTTTGCTCCCCTATACTCAACATGGCAGCTTTGTGGGATTGTGCGTAATCTTCTCATTCCCACCTCCTTGCAAATATGCTCTTTACAAATGTTCTAGCCTTGCTGGGTAATCTCAGCACTCAGGAGGCAGACGTAGGAGGATCGCCATGAGTTCAAGGCCACCCTGAGATGACACAGTGAATTCCATCTCAGCCTGGGCTCGAGTGAGACACTACCTCAAAAAAAAAAAAAAAATTCTATCCTTGTCTCTGTCATTTCCAGAAATGCCTTGTCTCTCTAGAACACTCATATGCATCCCTTCAATCTGCCTTTGTAGAAATGCTCCATTATTTTCTGTCCTTTCCAAAGTGAAATAATAAACCCTGGCTCCTTACTGGGTACAAAGAGCATGCTAGTGTCTTGACTGAAGTGTGTATCACCTACTCTTGTTTCCTGATCGTGATGTCAAGGATCTCATTCATCCCCCAGACCAGCTCACTGCTTGTTCTAGAGTAGAAGGGCAGAGGGACATTGCTGACATGAATAAAGGATCTAATTGGACACAGGAGCCTGGAGGGGAAGAGACAGCATACTTGTCAGGGTTCCCTAGAGGAGCAGAACTGATGGAAGGGGGGTTATAAGAAAGGGGTCATTAGACTGACTGGCAGTCCAACCGCATCTGTCTGCTGGCTGGACAGGTGGGGAACCTAGTGGCCACTCACTCCAAGTGACTGGAGGCCCCAGCAGACCCAACCTAGTGCGGAAGGCCTGGAGGATTCCTGGAGAGCGGCTGTTCTCCAGTCCACTGATGGCTGAAGAAGCTGGGGTCCAACGTCCGCAGAGGGGACAGCAGCCGGGGAGATGCACCAGTGGGGAGCAGAGGCAGGCCGGGAAAGGTCACTGCTGCTCCTCCAGACCTCTGTGTAGTTGGACTGCCACTGGCAAGGCTGCTCTTCTTGGAGAGTCTTCACGCATCCTCAGTTCATCCTCGCTGCGAATGCCCTCACAGAACCACGGCGCTTCCTGACCCAATCAAGGGACCGAAGTGTTTACTTGGGGGACAAAGGGACCCCATGGGTGGGACCTGCTGAGATTTTTGTATTCCAGAGCTGGTTACTGGAAGCAGTACACAGGCAAGGAGATGCCTTGGGTCAGATCACAGGTAGAATTGCACTTAGGCTGGCTTGACATGTAAATGGATACCGGAATGTTGACCAGTGACCCTTTGCCCTTAATTGACCAAGAGCCCGGACTGGGATCCTTGTCATGTTTGCTGCTATGTTGAACCTGAGAAACCTCAGTAGTTCAGGGCGAAGCAGAGCAGAGGTGATTAGTATGGCTCTCCAGTGCTTTGATGCCCTGGGCTCTAAGGCTGAGGACCTGAGTAGATGCTGAACGCCAGGCTGTTAGCAGATGACTCATCCTCCTGGGTGCCCTGAGGACAGAGTGTTTGTTACATAGGCCACTAGCTATGTTCAGCCACTTCAGCCGTCTTCCACAGAGTTCAAAGGAAGCTTTCCCCTGCGGCATGCAGTGGAGACTCAGGCACAGAGAGACCAGGGGTGCGGCAGAGTTGAGTCATGTGGGGTGCAGAGAAGCCACTGAGGAGGGAACAATAGAAGGCACGTGGAAGGAGGGGGTGACTCGGGCGGAGAAGTGCTTGCCAGCGCGAGGACCTGAGTTCAGATTCCAGCACCCATGCAAAGCCAGATGCAGTAGCATGGGTCTGCAATTGCAGAGCTCCTAGTGTGCGGTGCGAGGCAGAGACGGGAGACCCCGTGAAAGCTTGCGGGCCGGTAGAGAACAACAGAGAAACCTTGTCTCAAGCAAGGTGGATGGTGAGGCTGCCCACACATGAGATGTCTCGAACCTCCACGTGCGTGCACACGCACACACACACACACACGAAAGAAAACTCACAGAATGCAACAGCATGGAGCTCGATGAAAAGAAGGTGTCTTGGAGACAGACAGCACTGTTTTTTGTTGTTCTTTGTTGAAGTAGGGTCTCAGTCTAGCCCGGGTTGAGCTGGAATTCACTGTCGCCCAGGCCGGCCGGGAGCTCACAGTGACGTTCCTGCCTGTGACTCCTGAGTGCTGGATGAAGGCGCGCACCTCCATGTAGGCCACACTGGTTTTGAGTCACTGTTCTGTCTCTTCCCAGAAAGAGACCTGGAGCAAGTCACTTGCTCTAAGCCTCGGAGTCCTCAATCTGTGACTCAAAGAGTCCTCGTAGAGATTAAGTGAATAAATGCACAGCATGCTTGGTATTCTCTCTCTCTCTCACACACACACACGTACAACACACACATTCCCTTTCTCCCTCATCACTCTTCCATTAGAGACTGAAATTGGAACCTTCCCATATTACCACGTTACTCCATTTCTTCTTTCATGCCCTACACACACATACACATTTATATACATATATAAATTTAAAGCTAGAGTTTGCATAGTCCCTATAGCATGCATGTGGTCTATCTACAGATGAACCCTTAGCCACAGCCAGCTGGATTCCAGAGTTAATTTTAGAGACTCCTTTGCCTTTGAAGTTTGATAAATTACTCAGGGATATCTTTCTGATGACACAACCGACATTTCCCTGGTGGCGTTTGGTGTTTGGTTGTCCCTTCTCATATGTATTGTGGCTTTCTGGGCAGATCGGTAGCTTGGACCCACAGCTGCTAGATTGGTTATTTTTCCCCCTCCTCTCTTTCTCTCTCTCATTTTCCCTCTGTCCTCCTATCTCTCTCTCCTTCCCCTCTCTCCCTATTTTCCCTTCCCGTCCCTTCTCTTCCCTTCCACATTTTCCTTTTCAATAATCTCCCTATTTAGCCCCATGCTGGCCTCAATTTTGTGATTTTCCTACCTTAACCTCCAGAGGGCAGGGACTGTAGACATTTCCCACCGTGCCTACCTACCTTCTCCTTACATAGATCATTGGACCTGTATCACAAGGAATATGGTAGACTGCTTCACATTGCTATTGAAATTAATACTTACAGGTGACATCAGATTTAAAGCTGCCCTCATGAATGAATGGGTGATTTTGGAACCCATCCTGTATCAGTAGAGAATTACTCCATTCTTCCACTCCACAGTTGCACCAGAGATAACTTAGGGAAACCTCTGCTGTTTGTTTGCTTGTTCTGTGAGGTCATAACCAGCACTAGGAATCTCTCTAAGTATGAAAGTTTGGTGATAGTTTCACAGGTTTGTCTCTGTAAAAGAACTCCTGTCAGGAACTGGGGAAATGGCTTAGTGGTTATGGCATTTGCCTGCGAAGCCTAAGGACCTGGGTTCAATTCCCCAGGACCCACGTAAACCAGATGCACAACAGGGCACATGTATCTGGAGTTTGCATGCAGTGGCCTGAGGCCCTGGTGTGCTCATTCTCCCTCTCTTTCTATGTGGTTTTTTTGTTGTTGTTGTCTCTCATAAATAAATAAATAAAATAACAAAAACAAAAGCGAACTCTGGTCGATGGAACAGTGCTTTTTGTAAGGCCCTTGGTAGCTAGCACTGTGAAATCGTCTTTCCAAGGGACCGTTACACTGGTTTCTCTGCCAGGAGCAAAGGGAAGGGTCTGTCGGTTTGCACAAGCTCAACACTAAGATCACTGCCTGGCAGACAGTAATGCTTAATAACTACATAGCATGGCTCACACCATTCTTAGGATCCTCCCCGTTCCCTCTCCTTGCTGCTTTCTCCTTGCTGTTTTCATTAGTGTCCACTGAGACTGTAACTGTGGGCCATGCCGCGGTGCAAGCCTCTCTGCAGCCTGGCGACTGTGATCTTGCAGACAGAGTCTTCCCTCCGAAGTTGAGGAAGAAATTCTCTCTTTCCCAGAAAATAATGCAGGGCATAATTCTGAAAAAGAAAAAGAAAAAGGTAAGAGCAATGCTTCCTTAGTACTGTCTATAGTTGAAGGTGTGATTTCTCCACAGTTTCTTTCTTCTTCTGTTTCATTTGTTTGAGTCTCAGGGTGGTCTCAAAGTTAGAATCCTCTTACCTCTGCCTCCTGCGTGCTGAGACTGCTGACGTCCAGGCCCTCCCGCCTGATCTCCACTGAGGAAAACTCAGTCACAATCCCACTTCCTTACTGCAGAGCATGCCACAGAGGAGGTGAATTTATTTCTTCTTCTTTTTCCTTTTCCTCTTTTTTTTTTTTTTTTTTTTTTTTACTTTGTGAGACAATGTCCTTTGTAGCTCAGGCTGGTCATGAACTCCCTACATAGCTGAGGATGACCTTGAATTCCTGATTCTCCTGCCTCTATCTCCCAAGTTCCGGGATTACAGGAGTGAGCCATTACAGCTGGCTGTTGGTACTTCAGCTTAAGAATAAAAATTACTCACTGGTACGTGCATGTGTGTATAAGTGCTCCAAGGTCACTTGTGGATACAAATCAATGCCAGATGCTTGTATCACTTTTTCACCCACCTTATGTGGGTGGCTTGGGAAGTGAACCTGTGCCCGCAGGCTTTTCATGCAAGCACCTTTAACCACTGAGCCATCTTCCCAGTCCTGTGCTTCAATTTTTTTGAAAATAATTATTTTTATTTATTTACTTACTTGACAGAGAGAGAGGGAAGAAGGAAGGAAGGGAGGGAGGAAGAGAGAGAGAATATGAGAGAGAGAGAGAGAATGGGCACACCAGGGCCTCCAGCCACTGCAAACGAACTCCGGACATGTACCCCCTTGTGTATCTGCTAACATGGGTCCTGGAGAATAGAACCTGTGTGTTTTGGCTTTGCAGGCAAGTGCCTTAACTGCTAAGCCACCCCTCCAGTGCCCCCTTCCCGTGCATCAATTTTGAGTAAAAATGCAAATCAGTGATTGCTTGCTGGCTTTGCTGGCTTTTTGACTGATGTCTCCAGGAGTCCACCAGAGGCTTGAGGAAGACATGAATAATGCTTTCTTCTTTCTCGTCAACAACGTAGTGGAGGCTGGGGAGACGGCTGAGTGGTTAGGGCGCTTGTCTGCGAAGCTAAGGACCCATGTGTGACTCTCAATAATCCACATAAGCCAGATGCACAAAGGTGGGGCAAGCGCAAGGTCACACAAGCCCACTAAGTGATGCAAGCATCTCGAGTTTTATTGTAGTGGCTGAGGCACTGGCACAACAATTCTCTTTCTCTTTCAAGTAAAAAAAAAATAAATAAATAATGAAACAAAAAAATAGTGTATATGTTATGGGTAATTCTTATGCAAATAGATGGCTTGATCCAGAAATTGACCTTTGTGACTTTAATGATGGCCTGTGTCCTAAAAAATGTATGGTTAGGTGATTTTTTCACTGGAGGAATATCAAAGAGCAAACTTCGACAGACCCACATGTGATAGCCTACTGTATTCTTAGGCCATATGGTCCAAGCTCCTATGGCCAAGATGACATGCGCAACACAGCAGGAGGTCAAGCAAGACAACAGAGAAGATGCTGCAGTTATCAAGCACAGCATACTTAAGATATGCGAGACTGCTGCTGGTTTAGTACATCACACAGTGCATTACACAGAACATCACACAGAACATCACACAGTACATCACTTAGAGGATCACACAGTGCATCACACAGAGGATCACAGAGTGAATCACACAGAGCATCACACGGAGCATCACACAGGGCATCACACAGGGCATCACACTGAGCATCACACAGGGCATCACACAGAGCATCACACAGGGCATCACACAGAGCATCACACAGGGCATCACACTGAGCATAACACAGGGCATCACACTGGGTATCACACAGGGTATCACACAGGGCATCACACTGGGCATCACAGGGCATCACACAGGGCATCACACAAGGCATCACACTGAGCATCACACAGGGTATTACACTGAGCATCACACAGGGCATCACACAGGGCATCACACAGAGCATCACACAGGGCATCACACAGGGCATCACACAGGGCATCACACAGGGCATCACACAGAGCTTCACACAGAGCATCACACAGGGCATCACACAGGGCATGACACAGAGCTTCACACAGGGCATCACACAGGGCATCACACAGGGCATCACACTGAGCATCACACAGGGCATCACACAGAGCATCACACCGAGCATCACACAGGGTATCACACTGAGCATCACACAGGGCATCACACAGAGCATCACACACAGCTTCACACAGGGCATCACACAGAGCATCACCCAGGGCATCACACAGGGCATCACACAGAGCTTCACACAGTGCATCACACAGAGCATCACACAGGGCATCACACAGAGCATCACACAGGGCATCACACAGGGCATCACACTGGGCATCACACAGGGCATCACACTGGGCATCACACAGGGCATCACACAAGGCATCACACTGAGCATCACACAGAGCATCACACAGGGCATCACACAGAGCTTCACACAGGGCATCACACAGGGCATCACACAGGGCATCACACAGAGCTTCACACAGGGCATCACACAGTGCATCACACTGGGCATCCCACAGGGCATCACACTGGGTATCACACACTACAGGACACAGTATAGCACCTTGATCAGCTTTCATTTTGTTTAGTTTTTATTTTATTATTTGTTCAAGGTAAGGTCTCACTCTAGTCCAGGCTGACCTGAAATTCACTACGTACTCTCAGTGTAACCTTGAACTCATGGCAAGCCTACTTCTTCTGCCTCCCAAGTGCTGGGATTAAAGGCGTGTGCCAGCATGTGAGCTATTTTTAATTTTTATTTTTATGCATTTATTTGTTCATATGTATATAGGTGCATCATATATGTGTGCATTCATTCCCCTGCACACGTGTGTGTAGGCCAGAGGACAACCTTGAGTGTTACTGCACCTCTTTTGTTTTAAAATTATTTTTGTTTATTTGAGACAGAGTTGGATGGAAAGAGAGAGAGTGAGAATGGGTGTGCCAGGGGTTCTAGTCACTGCAAACGAATTCCAGATGCATGCACCACAAGTGCATCTGGCTAACACTGGGCCTGGAGAGTCGAACCTGGGTTCTTAGGCTTTGCAGGCAATCGCCTTAATCACTAAGCCATCTCTTCAGCCTTTATTGCACCATTTTTGAGGCAGGGTCTCTCATTGGCCTGGATCTGCCCTATTAGAGCAGACTGGTGGGTCAGTGGCCCTCAGGTAGCCTACTGTGTTGGGGTCTCAGGTATGCTACCATACTCAGCGTTTTTTTTGTTTTTTTTTTTTGTAAAAGGCAAAAGATTTATTTGGTTTGAAGAGAAACCAGAGTATTTACTCAGCATTTTTAAGTTGGTTCTTTGGATCAAACCCCCATCTTTCCTTAGCTATCTCCCCAGCCCTAGTAACACTTTTTAGTTATAAGAGTACACTGTCAACTAATGAGAGAAACACAAGACAGCAGCCATGTAAACCTGCCACAATTGTTCATTATCATTACCATTGCTGGGTTTGTTGCAGAGCATCTCCACACACACTGTGTAATGATGCCTCACCCAGGGACACGGTGGAGGCCACTACGTCACAGATGGCAGGAGCACTTCAGCTCCTATGTGGTGTGTGGGGTCGTTATAAAATGAACCTCTGTCGTAACTCAGACTCCCTGAAGTTAGCGCCTCTTCAGCACCATGACCTGCAATTCCTTCAGATAGCAGCAATGGACTCCCCATACCCACTGAGATTCTGTCCCCTAAGAGTCCAAAACTGTGGCTCTGGTGCAACTACCTTTATGGAAGCCCATGGCCTAGAAGTTGGGAACCCCTTTACTTTCCTCTCCTAGAATCCTATTTTTATTCCTGGATGCTCTATGGATGATCTTATCTGTGAGTGCACACTGTTTCATGCTGATGAGCCACCTCGACTTCCTGGCAGCCACCTGTAATCCTATTAATAAACCTGTCCCCTGGCCTCTGAGGACGCGCCCTTTATCTTGCTCATAAGGCTGCGGCAACAGCTTTCCCTAGCATCTCGCCACAACTCAGTTTTATTATGAAGTTCTTTTCCTTTTTAGAGAAATAGACTTGATGCTCACAATTTCAATCACCAGGTGCTGGCTGGCCAAATGGCTCCTCCAGGGTTTTTATGGGATTCTAGCATTTCTACCATATTGTAGAATAAGTAAACCAAGCTGGCATTAGCATTGGGCTGTCCAAACCCTTCACCTGACAAGCATGTTGGAAGGCATTTGAGTTCTGTGTCAGTGAGTGGACAGAGGTAACGCGGCTTTATGGTGAGGACACCGAGGTCAGAGGATAGGAAGGGAACCCGAGTCAGTTACTGTGGTGGCTTATCTTGAGTAGTAACTTGGCAGGATTTAGAATCACCTAGAAACCAGGGTCTGAGCATGATTGTGGGGAACTACCTAGTTTATATTAACTGAGGAATGAAGATGCACCTTAACCATGGGGAGCAATATTCCATGGCTGGGGTCCCAGGCGGGCTGGATCAAACAGGAGAGCTGGCTGAGCATTAGCACTAACCTCTCTGCTTCCTTACTATGGACACAAGGTGACCATCTGCTTCATGCTCTTGCCGCCGTGTCCTCCCACCTGGATGGACTGAAACCGCAAACCAAAATAATCCTCTTGTCGTAGCAAGGAGAAAGTAACTAAGGCCACTAGTAAGGTTACTGAAGGTCACCAGTGAGTCACCTCTGTAAGATTGAAAAGTTCTAGGCATGAGAGGGCTTGGAAGGGTCAGGCATTGGGTCTCTGGGCCTTGGAGACGGGTGAACATCAGAACTAGGGTGCTGGGATCTAGGAGCCTGGCACGGTAAGTCAGGGTGTGGGCAGAGCAGCACTATCCAATGCTGAATGAAGACGTAAGATACAGCTCTGTGCAGCCGGTGCTGGGATTCTAACAACGGCCACAGCACCACATTCAGAGGTTCTGGGAAGATGCAGGCCACAGCTTGTTGCCAGCTGAGCTTGCTGTTTAGTGTGAGTTTTCAGCAAACATTACTAGTTCTTCTGAGGTGCCTTTCACACTTCTTCCCATCACATTCTTCTGTCTCACTGGCTAAGACAAGTCACGAGGACAAACCTCATGTAGGTGGGACTGGGCAACATACTGTGTCCGTAGTAAGGAGGACAAAGGAACAATATCTCTCCCCTTCATCCTCCTACGTCTCTTCCTCCTCCAAATAGTTCACCTTCTGATTTCATGTCATATATTTTAAAATAACACAATACATATATGTATGTACATATTTAATCTAGATTCTTCAGGTAAGAGAAGTCTGGCTGATTTTGCTTACCATGATGATCATAGTCAGTTCCACATTGCTGGGATGAACATCCAACTAGATACAGATTATGGGAGGAAGGGATTTATTCCAGGCTTATAGTTCCAGGGAAAGTTATATCAATGGCAGAAGAGGCTGGCTCCCATTCATAAATCCAAGAAGAGAGAAACAACCAAACAGCCAGCAAATACCAAATGAGGAAGCCCGGATCCCACCAGAGCTCAAAACTGTTCTCTCTACTTACCTTTGGGCTGGACCCCAGGATCCACCCCCAAGTGAGACTTCCCCCATACAGGTAGCTAGAGAGAGACCTATGTTACAACTTTAACAAAACACCCTACTCTATGAGGGACATACATTCACCTTCAAACCACCACCATGATGATCTCCATTTCCATCTATTTTCCTGAAGATGAAATACCTGTAGATGACATGATTTCAGTCTTCTTTATTATTGAATAAAATTCCTGTGTGCACACTTCACATTTTTTTGATGTGTGTGATGTCTGAGTGAGTGTGATGTGTAAGTGCATGCATGTGTTAATGTGTGTGAGTGCAGATGTGTCTGCCATGGTGCATGTGTGGAGGGCAGAGGACAAGTACAGGTGTCAGCCCTCACCTTCCGTCGCATTTGAGGCAGGGTCTCTTGTTGTTTGTTCACTGCTGTGTTCAGCAGCCTGTGTGTTTTCTGAGCTTCTGGGCTATTCTCCCATCTCTATCCACCACAGACTGGGATTTCAGGTGTGTGGCCACACTCAGCTGTTTGTGTGAATGGTGGGAATTGAACTCAGGATGAATCAGGCCCTCTCAGGCCCTCATTCTTTTATATTTTTATTTGAGAGTCACAGACAGAGAAAGAGGGAGAGTGGGGGAGAGAGAGGGAGAAAGAGGGAAGGAGGGAGGAAAGGAGGGAGGGGAAGAGATCGGGCGCACCAGGGCCTCCAGCCACTGCAAACGAACTCCAGATGCGTGTGCCACCTTGTGCATCTGTCTTATGTCTTATGTGTAGGGGAATTGAGCCCTGAACTGGGGTCCTTAGGCGTCACAGGCAAACACTTAACCACTAAGCCATCTCTCCAGCCCCTCGAGCCCTCATTCATCTGCAGCAATCATTTGTACCTGTTGATCTATCTCCCTCATCCAACCTTGCGTGTTCTTTATCCATTCATCTGTTGATGGGCATCTCAGCTGGCTCCATTTCTTGGCTATTATGACTTGTGCAGCAATAAGCAGGTGTCTCTGTGACATGCTGATTCCTTCAGATACATATGTAAGAATGACATACCTGGTTCATGATCATTTTGTTTTTAGGAATCTGAGGAACTGGTAATGAGAAATTTTTTAAAGAATTATTTATATTCTTGACATCTTAGGGGGAGGGAGAGGTTCCATGCTGCACTCTGGTTGCACACGGGCTCTTGAGCAGGAATTCCTAGTCTTGGTTGAACACTGTAGTCACTAGGAACATTCTGGAAGGACTGCTACATGGGCCCCATACCCAATGATACAGATTTAATTTGGCTGGAGTGGCCTGTACATAATAAATGTTAGCAATTTTTCTTTTTTTTAAAAAAAAAAAACTTTATTTATTTGAGAAAGAGAGAGGCAGAGAGAGGGGGAAAGAATGTGCACACCAGGGCCTCCAGCCACTGCATACGTGCCCCATTGAGCATCTGGGTACATGGGTCCTGGAGAATCAAAATGGGATCCTTTGGCTTTTCAGGCAAATGCCTCAACCACTAAGCCATCCCTCCAGCCCTGTTAGCAATTTTTCATACAACTCTAATGTGCAGTCTAGCTTGGAAAGCACCACTTTGGAGCAGGTCAAAATTATTTTTAAAACCTCAACTTTGAACTTATCAGCTATAGCTCTGGACACCTGATCAGCCTGTCAGGGTCTGAAGTCCTTGCTTATAAAGTGAGGCTAATAGCATGCACTTCCCCAGATTATGTAAAATGGAACAAAATAACCATCTAACAAGCCCTCAGTCAGCACCATTATGTTCCTCAAAATGGAGCTCTGTTTTATTTATGAGCAGGAGGTTCATTAATGAAAATTAGGGCAATATGGAAAATGGAGTGCAGGGCTGCTGTGAGTCCTCCTGAAACTTTTGGCATATTGACTTTCATTTTTGTCCTTTCCACAGTGCACATGTTCACTGTTTTTAACCGAGTATGAAATCACGGTGACACACAATGTGCATCTTGCTTTGCCTCATCAGTTTTTATGATAACGAGGTGAGGCCACAACTCCAAATCCACTAAAGTGTCAGAATTCTGCGTGTCTCACAAACCTGAGGGTATCTCCAAGATCTAGAGATGGAGATTTGTTGGTCTGTCTTGTGATTTTCTTGGTATCAGCTCCATTCCTGAGGGGTCCTCTTTGCATGCTCCAGAGTCCTGTATGTGTCCAGGCGTCAGAGTTCTGGTCAGAGCCAACTTTTCATCTGTAAGATCTGGCTGCCTTTTTATGCCACTGGGTAGGCGGGATGTGACAAACCAACTGAGCTGACTCCTTTAAGAAGTACTAAGCTTTAATGTCAATCACTGGGGCTATGTAACACTCCAAACCTTAGCCCTCTCATCTTTAAAACAGGACAGAAAAGGAGTCGAGAGATGGCCTAGCATTTAAGGTGCTTGCCTGCAGAGCCTAAGGACCCATGTTCTACTCTCCAGATCCCACGTAAGTCAGATGCACAAGGTGACACAAGCACAAGGTCTTACGTGCCCCACTAGGTGGTGCATGTGTCTGGAGTTCTGTTGCAGTGGCTGGAGGCTCTGGCATGCCCCTTCTCTCTCTCCCTCTGTCTCTGTCTCTCTATCTCTCATTAAAAACTAAAAATAAAAATAAAAAGAGGACAGAGAGAATGTAAGAGCTGGAGAATAGGAAGGAGTGCCTTGGTACTCTGTTGTTGATGGCATTGAACTCATGAACTCACAGCAGCTGCTATGATTACCATCATAAGAACTGCCAATGGCAGGACCAGTTGGCTTTCTCTTATGAATGTGAATGAGCTTATGAGACCCTACCTCTCCCTGAAAAGCTATTGACAGATAATGCTTGCATGGGAGGGTAGTTGCTTTCTTCTGTGGCATAGCCCACGGGTAAGTGGTGTGAAGAAGAAAGGGTTCAGCAGGAAGGGAAGAGGTGAAGGGGGTATGTATGGTCAAAATGCAAAATACACGTATTAGACATCAAAGAACAAATACACAAGCATTCAAATGAAAGAGTGTGATCTACCTTGTAGAATTGTGTGACTGGAGCCATGGATTGGGTCAGGCCCTGCCAATGTTGGGCTCATCAGGAAGCTGATGAGTGCATGGGATTTGCAGCTAGCTGAGGGAGGTGCTCAGGGCATTGTGAGATTGTAGTGCTGAGTGGTTTGTGGTTTTGTTTGTTTACTACTTCATTTCATATAAACATATGTGTTCTTAATCATGTGCTGCTCAGCCATTGTTAGGTTTCAGTATCCTGTGTTTGAGTTAGCTTCTCCAGCTTCCATTCATTTTATTTATTCACTCTCTCTGTGTGGTGGTGGTCTGTGCAGATGCATGCCCTTCATGTGCATGTGTGTGGTGGCCAGAGGAGCATGCTGGATGTCCTTTTCTATCGCTTATCCCCCTAGTTCCTTGAGACAGACTCTCTCCAAACTGGGAACTAGCTATAGTTTGCACGAGCCCCAGTGATTCTCTGATTTCTGGCCCTACTTATGGGACTGGGGTTGCAGTCACATATGATCATGCCCACCTGTTCATGTGAGTGTTGAGGGATCAAAGTCAGATGGCCTCAGGCCCTCATGGTTGTGTGACAGCTAGTCTTAACCGCTGATCCACTTCTTGAGTCTTTATTTATTTACTTCTTGAGACAGACCTTGAAATTGCTATTTGCTGAGGATAACCATGAAGTCATGACTCTCTTGCCTCCACCTACCAAGTCCTGGGATTTCAGGTGTGTGCTGTCACACCTGATACTGGGTTGGGGAATGGATTCAGGCTTTTGTACATATCAGGCTAGTGCTCTACCAACTGAGCCACATCCTCTGTCCCTATTGTTTTAGTTGACAAACTAAGTGGCATGCATGTATAATAAACAGCATGATGCTTTGAAATATGCATATGTATTCTAAATGACCAAACATAGCTAAGTAACATGCATACTTCCTGTGGCGGTTTGATTCAGGTGTCTCCCATAAACTTAGGTGTTCTGAATGCTAGCTCCCCAGCTGATAAGGGTTTGGGGATTAATGCCTCCTGGAGGCAGTGTATTATTAGGGGCAGGCTTGTGGTGTTATAGCCAGTTTCCCCTTGCCAGTCTTTGTCACACTGTCCTGTTGCCATTGTCTACCTGATGTTGGCCAGGAGGTGATGTCCACCCTCTGCTCATGCCATCGTTTTCCCCTGCTATCACAAAGCTTCCCCTAGAGTCTGTAAGCAAAAATAACCTTTTTTCCCCCCAAAAGCTGCTCTTGGTTGGATGATACTACCAGCAATGTGAACCTGACTGCAACACTCCCTCACCTAGTTACCTTTTAAAAATAAGAACACTAATCCAGCCTTTGAACATTTTTGAAAATAGCCTCCTTATATATAGTCACCATGCTCTACAACTTTGAGACCTGCTGCCACCAGCACCATTGGGGTGGTTTACTACATCTTAAAGCCCTAACCATAAAATAGATCACCCATGGCATGACTATAGCTTTATGTCTTTAAAATGAAGTGTTGTTGGGTGTAGTGGCTCATGCCTACAATCCCAGCACTAAGGAGGCTGAGGCAGGAGAATCACTACACTCTTAAATATTTCTTAAATCTCATCATAACAGTAACATTTAAACAGTATTTCTTATGAAAGGACACTATAAATACTGTCTTCCTTACTCTGTGACCACCAGTGAGGCAGGGCATGCTGCTTATGCCATCTGAGAGATCAGGAGAGTGAGTCAGCATAGTCATATGGCTTTCATGAGCTATGGCACGTGCAGGGGCAGTGCTGAGGCTGGACTCCAGGCAGATTTGAGTCTAAGACTCTGTAGTCTTAGACTGCCCATTCCCACACACACCCTTATAAGAAAGCGATCTCACCCAGAGCCCTTACATACTGTAGAAGCTACCTTCCTGTTGCTGGGACAATCAAAAGCAGTTTGTGTAGGGAAAGACTTTATATCATCTTACAGTCTTCAAGGGGAAGCTTCATATGGATGGGGAAAGCATGGCAGAGCAGAGGCTGGGCTCACATGCTGTCACATCAGCCGATAGCAAGTAGCCCAAAGGCTGAGCTTGGAGCTGGGCTATATTACTCCAAAGGCCACCCCCAAATACAAACCCCCTCCAGCAAGACTCCGTCTCTCAAAGGCCCCACAACTTTCCCAAATTGCCAACAGCTAATGATGAAACATTCAAAACACATGAGACTCCGGAGAAATTTTTATTTAGACACTACACATGCCATCAGGGATCAATTGTTAATTAATACTACCTTTCTCTGTCTGTTTTTTTTTTTTTTTTTTTAATAAAGCAGGGATTCACAGGGTAGCTCAGGCTGGCCTTGAGGTGGCAGCAATTCTATTGCAATGCATTTTCTGTAGTAGTTTTTTGTTGCCATGAAACATACCTGAGTGAAAGAATGTAAAACAAGAAAGTTTCATTTTGGTTCAAGAGTTCAGGCTCTAACCATCAGGCTTTGTTGCCTCTGGGCCTTTGGTGCACCAGAACATCATGCAGGGAATGGGTAGAGCCAAGCTGTTCATCTCCTAAGACCCAGAATTCTCTGAGAAGAAGAGGGAAGAGGCCGGGGCAAAGCTATACCCTCTAAAGACCCATTCCCTTAAAGACCCTTTAAGTTCCACCTTCTAAATTTCTGTTACCTCCCCAAGCCCATCCATTAAAAGCCCATTCATGAGATCAGAGCCCTTATGATCAAATCAGTAACCCCAAAGCCCCACTTCTGAACAGTGCTGTGTTGGGGACAATCCTTAGACGCACAAACCTTAGAGGTACATTTCAGATCCAAGCCATAACGCTGATTTAAGTCTCCCAGCAATGCTGTGCATTGCATTTGTAAGGAAGAAACTGAGGCACAGAGAGGCTAAGGATTCTGTATAAGAATGCATATACACAGGGACACCTGGGCCTGGCACCTTGGATTCTTTTCTCTGGCAGTGCCCTTCTTCCTGGGTCTCCACTGAACGGCTGTGCTGGGCGGAGGCTAACAGCTTGGCCACGACAGGGAGGGGACTCCTGTTCGCCTGCGCGTCTGCATGCTCATCTGCCCAGTTCCTCTTTCTTCCCACGTGTCCACACTCTGCTCTGACATTCTCCTCCAAGACAAGCCACTCTGCTGTTCTCTCGCACACCGAAGGACAAGACTGACAGAAAAATTTCAAAATCCTCTCAGTGTGGAGGCCATGCTGCCACATGACATGAGACAGACTCAGTTGCTTCGTGTACCTGACAGTGGCACTTCTGGAGAGACACGCTGGGCAAGACCAGCAGCACCTGATTACCTTCATCCCTTTCCTTTCAAGTAGACCTCCAAGCTGTCGCTTTGCATAGGAATTCGGCCCTGGCTTCGGTCTCAGGGTGGGATGCGGCTCTGCTGTTTGTTTTCCAAGTGGAGACTGTGAAGGAGTGACAGTATCCATCCTGAAGTGGCAGTGCTGTGCTGAGGAGATGATGGGATGGCTTGGTGGATAAAGTACTTGCTGTTCAGGAACAGATACGAGTACCTGAGTTCACATTCCCAGCACCCACATAAAGTTGGAGGTGGTACCAGTGTGTGTCTGGAATCCTAGGCTAATCCCCTGGAACCTCACAGGACAGCTAACTTGGCAAATGCAGGAGGCAACAATGAGAGACTGCACAAACAATAGTGGAAGCTACAAATCAATGTCTGAGGTTGTCCTCCGACCTCCATGTGAATACTGGGTTTGGGTAAAATGCCTGTGAGGCCACCACTGCCTCCTGGTGAGCATGGGGCCCTGAATCCAGCAGTGGGGACTTCAGTCAGGGCTTTGCTGCTACCTAACCTTGTGGCCTTGGAGGACACCCTCAACAGTGCTGGAATCTCAGTGATCTTTGAAGGGTTGGAGCCTTTTCATAATATGATGGCCTGCCATGCAGTGCACAGGTAGGAGGCAGACCCTCAATGAAAGGAGTAAGTTCTTGGGAGCTTGGCCTCATGGACCACTTCCCCTCTTTGTCTGGACTTTCTGCCTATCACGAGGTAGGTTGTTTTGCTCTGCCACATGCATGGTGCCATGAGGTTCTGTCTCATGAGAGCCCAGAAACAACAGAAACAAGTGACTAGAGATGGAAACCTCTGGGTCCATGAGCTAAAGTACTTCTTTCCTCCTTGTAGTTGTTTCTCTCGGTGTTTTGAACCTGCTGTGCAGAGCCTACTCAATGACAAAGGTTCCATCTTCTAGGATTAAGTTTTGAATAGAGAAAGCTGCTGGAGCCCAATGCCATACTTATTCTGATTTTTAGAACACATTGTGCAGACAGCCCTCATGGATGTCCCCTGACCTTGGAGAGAAGCCAAACGGCTCCATGCTGCCTTTGTCTAGGCTTTTTCAGTAGACCCAGAAAAGGACACATTTTAGCTCAAATGTTCCCCTTGATCTTCAAAGGGACCCCACTCATAAGCCAGAGTCTGTGTGGAGGTAGAGGGAAGGTGTCATGGGGGAAGTCAGGTGTGATCCAGGATGAGGGACTGAAATTCTAAATCAGGTGAGAGGCAGAGGAAGGGTCTGGGGTTCTTGAAGCAACACAGAGGTCAGTGGAAGTGCACTTGACTAGCATGGACAACCCTTGGGATCAGTGCCAGCAACAGAAAAAGGAACCTTTGGGGAGGGGGTATACATGGCCCTATGCTTCCATGGTGCATGACCAGGGACATCAGGAGACATGGCATTTCAAGGGGGGTCAAATCTACACCCACTGACAAGGCCAGCTTTGGCCCCTGTGAACACCCATGCCATCCTTCCTTTACTGCTTATAAAGTGTAGTTGTGACTTGTTTTAGCTGCCTGCTTTCACCTATATAGGTTAGAGAGATTGAAACACATTAACAAAATCACCACATACTGAATGGTTGACATCAATGCAAGTGTATTCTGTCCAGGCTCTGGGAGAAGCAGGAGGAGGACGCAGGAGCAGCAAGGAGAGGGGAGCTTGCGGAAGAGTGCCACATGACGACTGCTCAGGAGGGTCGGACCTTGCCTCTTCGGCCACACACACACGGAATACACATGCTCGTGTCTTCTGGGGTGACAGGGGTTTCACCATCTTCATGCATAACCACCGCTTGCTGGGGAGACACGCGCTTCTGGAAGAGGTGGAGGTCCCGGGCACGCCTGCGGTGGAACAGTCTCCTCAGGCAGCCTTGGATCCTGCTGCGCAAGGCCTTCAAGCAGCTGCACAGGCCCCGGTTCGAGGGTTCAGTGTCCCCTGCAGAGATGTTCGCCAGGCGACGACATTGGGGACTCCGCTTGGCACTGGGCCAGGATATGTGCAGGTTGGGTAGACTGGCAGTCCTGATCTCCTTAGGCTCTGCCTGCTGCTCATCCTCAGGCTGCTCCTGGGCCGCTAACCCCGAGGACAGTGTCCGAAACACAGGCGCGGGGTGTCTCATCTTGGGGGACACAGGGAAGGCGACACGGTCAGTGGGGGTGGGGAAAGGCGTTGTTCCCGGGAAGACAGGCTTGTCTGCAGCCGTGTCCCCCATCCTGCACTGTGCTTGGTATTTTAGCAAAAGATACATAGCCATCGTTCTGTCGTATTTACGTTTCCGGACAGCTTCGACGATGTCATGTGCGTCAAAATTCATGAATTCCATGGCAGATATGATGTCCGTGTCCAGTTGTCTGGGGAGGGGTTGAGGATTGTCTGAACCCCCTTGGCCCTGCTCGAGCCAAGGGTGGTTGATCACTTCCGTTGTGGTTGGCCTCTGTTGTGGATCTACAGTTAGTAAAAGCCTAATGAGGTCCTTTAATTCTTCTGAGAGGCCTTGAGGTAACTTGTACTGCCCTTTGATGATCTCCTCTTTGAGTTCCATAAGTGTATTACCGTTAAAAGGCATGGTCCTGGTTACCATAAAGAAAAGAAGGACCCCCAAAGACCACATGTCCTTTTTAGGGCCGTCGTATGGTTGTCTCAGGATAGCTTCTGGAGGCATGTACTTGTAAGTCCCACAGTGCCTGGTGAGCATTTGTCCTGGCAAAAACCTGGTGGCCAGGCCGAAGTCTATGACTGTGACTTTGCCTCTTTCATCCACCATGATGTTATCTGGTTTGATGTCATGATGTACGATTCTGTGGCTGTGGCAATAAGAGATGGCGTCTAAGATTTGTCTGAAAATCCATCGGGCCTCGTCCTCCTGCAAGCAGCCGTTCCAGTAGATGTCCTCCATCAGGTCTCTGTGGCACAGTTCCATTACCAGGTAGATGTTGTCTTTCGTGTCAACTATCTGAAAGAGCAACGGGGTGTTCGGGTGGTCGAGCATCTTCATTACTTCCACCTCCTGTGAAAGTGCGTGAACCCTCTGCCGCTTCTCCAGGGTCTTGATGGCCACCACGACTCCTGTGAAGCGGTGGCGAGCCTTTTGGACCTTCGAGAAGGTCCCCATGCCCAGGAGGCCGAGGTCCTCGTACTGAGACCACAGGGTCTCCTTAGCCCGAGACATCGTAGCAATACCAAATAAAATGTTAAAGTAAAAGATAAAGGAAATATGTGGCTAACAAAACAAAGCAAAATAAACAATCAAAATAAAAACCCAAACTAGAAACCAATCAGTAATGAAACAAATCCCACACCAAAGACTACCCAAAGAAAACGAACCAGAAATTAAATTTAAAAGGGCCAAAAAAATAAAGCTTAAAGGCCAAAAGCCAAAAACAAAAGAAAGAAAATAAAGATAAAAGTAACAAAGGAAATGAAAGATGTGGTTAACAAAAGAAAGTAAAATAAAAAGCCAAAATAAAAGTCAAAACTGAAAACCAAGTTGCAATAAAACAGAAATCCCACACCAAAGTCTACCCAAAGAAAACGAACCAGAAAGTAAATTTAAAAGGGCCAAAAAAATAAAGTTTAAAGGCAAAAAGCCAAAAACAAAAGAACGAAAATAAAGATAAAAGTAAAAAGGAAATGAGAGATGTAGTTAACAAAAGAAAGTAAAATAAACAGTCAAAATAAAAATCCAAATTAGAAACCAATCAGTAATAAAACAGAAATCCCACACCAAAAACTACCCAAAGAAAATGAACCAGAAAGTAAATTTAAAAGGGCCAAAAAAATAAAGTTTAAAGGCAAAAAGCCAAAAACAAAAGAACGAAAATAAAGATAAAAGCAAAAAGGAAATGAGAGATGTAGTTAACAAAAGAAAGTAAAATAAGCAGTCAAAATAAAAATCCAAACTAGAAACCAATCAGTAATAAAACAGAAATCCCACACCAAAGACTACCCAAAGAAAATGAACCACAAATTAAATTCAAAGGGCCAAAAAAATAAAGTTTAAAGGCAAAAAGCCAAAAACAAAAGAATGAAAATAAAGATAAAAGTAAAAAAGGAAATGAAAGATGTAGTTAACAAAAGAAAGTAAAATAAAAAGTCAAAATAAAAGTCAAAACTGAAAAGCAAGTTGGAATAAAAAAGAAATCCCACACCAAAGTCTACCCAAAGAAAATGAACCAGAAAGTAAATTTGAAAGAGCCAAAAAAATAAAGCTAAAAGGCAAGAGCCAAAAGCAAAAGAACAAAAAATAAAGATAAAAGTAAAAAGGAAATGAGAGATGTAGTTAACAAAAGAAAGTAAAATAAAAAATCAAAATAAAAATCAAAACTGAAAACCAAGCTGGAATAAAAAAGAAATCCCACACCAAAGTCTACCCAAAGAAAACAAACCAGAAAGCAAATTCAAGAGTCAAAAAAATAAAATTAAAAGGCAAAAAGCCAAAAGTAAAAGAATAAAAATAAAGATAAAAGTAAAAAGGAAATAAGAGATGTAGTTAACAAAATAAAGTAAAATAAAAAATCAAAATAAAAGTCAAAACTGAAAACCAAGCTAGAATAAAACAAAAATCCCACCACAAAGTCTATAGAAAGAAAACGAACCAGAAAGTAAATCCAAAGAGCCAAAAAAATAAAGTTAAAAGGCAAAAGCAAAAACCAAAAAAAAAACCTCTCCTGTCTTCTCCTCCTCTCCTCCTCTCCTCCTCTCCTCCTCTCCTCCTCCTCCTCTCCTCTCCTCCTCTCCTCTCCTCCTCTCCTGCTCCTCCTCCTCTCCTCTCCTCTCCTCTCCTCTCCTCTCCTCTCCTCTCCTCTCCTCTCCTCTCCTCTCCTCTCCTCTCCTCTCCTCTCCTCTCCTCTCCTCTCCTCTCCTCTCCTCTCAATAATGCGCAAAAATCTCCCCACTAACTCTCCTCAGTCCGGGTCCACTCTCTCTCTCTCTCTCTCCTCTCTCTCTCTCTCTCTCTCGCCTCTCTCTCCTCTCTATTGGCCCGGACAAATCCAGGGCCCTCCAGGCCCCCTTATATGTGCTCACAGGTGCTGCCTCACAATGGCCCCACCCATCTGAGCTCATAGAGAACATGGACTGGACCAATCACAGCAGGCCATGACCTACAGTCTCCGAAGGAACCTTGGCAGTGTGGATCTAGACTGACTGTGGGAAGACCACATCCTTATTTTAAGCACAGAACATTTGTGTCAGGAATCACCTCAGGAAAACACCATCTTTAATTTGGTGACTACTGTGAGAGAGAAAACCAAGGAGGGTGCTTTGCAGTTCTTTTTTTTTTTTTTTTAATCTTTTTGTAAGAAGAGGCTCTTACTCTAAGATGACATAAGATCTCACACAGCTCCCTGTGGAGCCAGGTTTCATAGAGAGAAAGGCTGCCCTAGTTAGGAAGCTCACCTTGGGGGTGGCCCTGACATGCACCCCCACATGCCTGCCAGCCACACTGACAGTGAGGAGCAGAGGAGCTAGTTCAGAAGGGGGAACAGCACTGTGGCTCACATGGTAGGAAAATGCCAGTGAGGAAGGGTGGCATGGGTTTGCAAGGTGCAAAGCATAGGGGTTTTGTCCATGCCCATGCCCCAGCCATGAGCTTGAGGAGTCAGACTAACCAGGTTTCAGTTCCGCCTGCTCTGCCTCCGTTGAGGTGGGGGCTCCTGTGCCTTAGTTTCCACCACCAATGGGGCTACAAAGAACAACGGTTGTCAAAGGCTAGATGGAGTTGAACTAATGATCTGTGTAGCACTGGGTATAATAAAACCTTGTATCCATAATCCCATCCCCTCATCCTCGTTCATGTCTTACTCACTGGTGGTTCATTGTATGAACGCAGAGCCAGAAAGTAGCTGGTATTCCCCGAGCCTGTCACACTAGCCAGGCAGTGCCAGCGGCTCGTCAAGGGTGTTTGTTGGTGTACTTCCTTGGGGATTCACAGCGATCTGTCACCTTCAAGAACAGCATTCCTGCTTTTCCATGGCATCCAAGACTTCACTGGCCTGGCTTTTCCTGCCACTTCAGTGCACTTTGTCGCTCAATATCTCAGGTCTTTCTACCAATGCTCAGGCATGCTGGGGTGCTCCTGTCCCAGGGCTTTTGCACAAGCATCTGCCACAGGTAGCTGTGAGGCTTTCTCCTGAACTTCCTTTAAGTCATGGCTGTGAGCTCATATCCTTATGAAACTCGCTCTCAGTTCTCTTCTTTTATATCACAGGCCTTCTCTTGAGCACTCCCTGTCCTTCTTCCCTACCTTTGCTTTCTAGGAGAGCATCACCTCTGATGACTTCTTGGTTGTCTGAGCCGAGGTCATCACTGCACTGTCAGTCTCACGAGGACCTGTGGATTTCCACCTCTGGGCCATTCCTGCTGCTGCCCCCGAGCTCCTCCCATGTGACATCCAGAGTCTCTGGCCTCTGACCCTCACTTTCCCTATCTGTTGAGTTGGTTTAATCACAGAACTGCTTGTTCTTGCTGTGGAAATCAGTTAATTCACAGTGAACACCTAGAGCAGTGGTGGTCGACAGTGGCAGGGCTTCCCTGGAGCATTTGGTCATCACTGGTGCCTGAGTGGGAGGTGGCTCGTCACTCACAGCACATCAGACCCCCCAGCCAAGGACCGTTCTGCCCCAAGTACTAAAACTCCCAAGATGACATAAAGCTCCAGTGGGTCCATGGCTGCCTGTCATCATCTGAGTGAGTTATTTGCACTGCTCCTTGCCAGAGTCTGTGTTCTGTGTTGGGAATGTAAGGATGAATGCCACTCAGGCCTTCTGTGGAGGAAGGCTGTGGGTGAGGCTTTGGGATGCTGGCAGAGGCCTGGGGTGCAGGAAGCGTGCCTAGCCGTGAGTCCAACAATGGCGCAATTTTACTGAATGCTTCTTACTGTTGTAGATGAGCCACATCCCCAGAAGGGTGTCGGGTAAGTTTGTACTCTGTGTAAAACCTCATTGGTGTCGACTGTTCTGCTGGAAGGACCTAAGTGGTGATGCCCTGTTCCCTGGGGAAGGGGTAAGGACAGACTTCCAAAAGGAAGGGACCCCTGCTTCTTCCTTGTGAGAGATGAATAGAAGTTAGGGTGCGGGAGCAGGGAAGGTCAGGGAAGAGCAGGTCAGGGGGAACCACACATGCAGAGGCTTATTAAGCACTTTGGGTATGCCAGTCATAATTCAGGGCACTGGAAAGACAGCAATTAAAGAGAGGCAAAAATGCAGGTCCTGGTGTAGTGACAACTCTAGGCTGAGTCAACCAAGCAACCACGAGTTGGCACTCTTCTATAAAGAAAAGGCAGGCAGAAGATAGAGTGCTTGAAGGGCTGATGCATTAACTAGAATTGAGAAGGTTTCAAATGTGACCCCACAGCAGTGAGTTAAAGCCTCTTCCAGAGGGCGCACCATGGATATGTGTTCCAAGCAAAGGCAGAGACTCCTGCAAAGGCCCTGAGGCAGGAGCCTCCCCAGCATGAGTAAGGCTTGGAAGAAGACCAGTAGGGTAGAAAGAGGATGTGCTGTGAGATGTTAGCAATAGCCCAGGCCAAGAAAAACATCTTAAGTGCCATGGAAAAGCAGGAAGGCTTGCTCCTCAAGGCAGGAGGCCATTCTCTAAGTCTCCAGAGAAGCACAAGGGCATCCTGTAGGAGATGCTGGCCCTACCTGGAGTGTGTGACGGGCTCAGAATGACAAGTTCTTCTTTGGGAAGCTGTGCACATTGAATGTTGCTCTGAGTAGCCAATATAAACCCTGGTACTTGTCACCTGCAAGATGTACTCAATCTAGGACTTTTCCTAGCCCACCAGAGACACGACATTGAACATATTGCTCTGACCCTGTGAGTCTTATGCCAGGCTCAAAGAATAAGGACATTCAGTGACCTCTAGATAAAGCTCCTTGAAGCCACATGTGCTCCCATGTTTGTTTGTTTTTTAAATTGTTTTGAGGCAAGCCCAACAGGCTGGCTTTTTCATGAGAGAGAAAGACAGAGAGAGAGAGAGAGAGAGAGAGAGAGAGAGAGAGAGAGGAGAGAGAGAGAAATGGCACAGCAGGGGACCTCTAGCCCCTGCAGTCAACTCGACATACGAATTGCTTTGTGCGCATGTGCTACCTTGTGAGTCTGGCTTATGTGGGATCTGGAGAGTTGAACATGGGTCCTTAGGCCACAGAGGCAAGTGCCTTAACTACTAAGCCATCTCTCCAACACCCCAAGTTCTTTCTATATGGCCAGAAAGAAGGGTGGGGAGATGGCTCAACTGGTAAAGTTTTTGTTTGAGGACCTGAGTTATTTCCCCAGTACACATGTCAAAATCCAGATGTGGTGGTGTGTGTTCTTAATCCCATCACAGAGTGGAGACAGGAGGATCCCTGGAAATGCCCTGGCTAACTACGACAGCTTCACTAGGTGGTTTCCAGGCCAGTGAGAGACCTTGTTTAAAAAGTTAGACATTGTTACTGAGGATGACATCAAGGTGTCCTCTGGCCTGTGCATTGTGTGTGTGTGCATGTGCGTGCATATGGTTAGAAGTGTTATCTTCACAGTAGAGATGAAGAAACAGGCACTCAGAGAGCAAATGGCCAGCCTGAAAGCACACAGCTGTATGTGGGCTGCCTGTCCTCAGAGCCACCATGGGCTTGTGAGGATTGAAGACAGCCTGAGGAGGGAAGTGGCCAAGGTGAATGCAGGAGATCTATTTGTTCCACTCTGACTCTCAGGCTTCTTTGCGATATAGAACAGGGCATGGGGAGATCCGGACCCTGGTTGGGACCCCTTGAGTCCCTCTGGCAAGGTCATAGCAAGAGCACTGGATGAGGGCTAAAGTTCTATCCATAACATGCTAATGAGACAGCTAGACGCTGAAGAGAGAGGTTATTTTTGGGAATACACAGAGCATCCCAGATAGGCATCAAGGGTCAGGCAGAACCGGCCATCAGCCACAGACTCCAAGTGACTCAAGCAACAAGAGAGAAGAATGGGCAGACACTTTTGCCTTCTTGCTCAGGGTTGCCTAGCATCCACAACTGACAAGCTGCCTACTGGGTGACAACTCACAACAGGAGATCAGAGGAAGCCAGTTAAAACTTTTTGGTTTTTTTTCCTTTTACTTGTCCCCATAATTTCATTTAGAGCTCACTGACTGCCCTCAAAGAGATTAAGAAGCCTTCCAGAGGGGAGAGTGGAACTCAGGCATGGGATAGCATCCACTCCCCTACACCGTTAGAAGATAGGCTCATCACCTGCTGATTGGAGGGTAATTTTATAAAAATAGAGGTGTGCAGAATTGATGGAAGAAGCTGTGCTGTGAAATTTAAAATTCACTGGAGTTCATGCACCGGGGCTTCAGTGCTTAGGACTGTGCCTGGCCTGCAGTGGCTGCTTAGAGTGACCAGACGAATGGAACAGACTTGGTGACGCGGGGAAGCACAATGACAGTCGTGTCAGTTAGTATAATGTTACTGTGCTGTCACTTGGGTTTTAATCCCTCCCTCCCCCTCCTCGGCCTGTCTGCTGAGTCAAGCTCTCCCCGTGTAGTCCCTTCCCTCCTCTTGCTTCCTCCTCCTGAATGCCAGAACTACTCACGCACCACCAGCGTTCTTAATTCTTTTCATATTTTCTTTTGACCTCTTTGGATTTCTTGATGGGTTTTAGCAGCATCAGGAAGGGTCCATCTCCAGTCTGGAAGGACAGGTCACAAAGAATGTCCATTTCTTGAACTGTATGGATCTTTGTACAGATCGTTGCAGCACACGTCTGCTGAGGGTACAGTTTCTCTAGGTTCTCTGTCTCCTCCCGCTGTGTCACGTCACACACAGAGATGTAAGGCAACAGACCTTGTCCTGAGGGCCCAGTGGTGTCAATTGCCGCCCCCCCCCTCCACCACTTGTTTACTTTAATTCCAGAGTGTCAGCTTCATGGGGAACATGGGCTAAGAAGATGTGAACACTGGTACTTTGTTCACAGATATGTTCCTTTTTGCATGAAAACTGGAATATACAAAATCATGGTCTATCTAGGCTATCACAATGACCATATGTGTGTGGGCAGCTCTGAACATCTGTGCCCTCAAGTGCCCATAATGGGATAAACGGGACATGTGTCCTCTTCTCTGTAGCTCTTTATGCCCTGCTTGCAGCACAGAGCTCGCTGTCTCCTTCCTCCCGGCTGCTGGCTGAAGAGAAGATGTGCCACAGGCTCTCTGGTCCTGCCTGCTTTCTCCACCGTAATTACACTTCCTCTCAAAACTGTAAGCCGGAATTCTGGTTGTGTGTTTTGTCCCAGCAGCAAGGTAACTGTTGCTGAACCCCTTGATAATGAATGACAGGGTCTCCTTTGGGAATGAATATTGAACAGCCTGCATAGGCTTTAAAAGACAGGACTCAGGCTGGAGAGACTGCTTAGTGGTTAAGGTGCTTGCCTGTGAAGCCTAAGAATGCATGTTCTAATCTCCAGGTCCCACATGAGCCAACTGCATAGTGATACAAGTCTGCAGTTTGCCCACAGTGGCTGAAGGCCCTGGTGTGCCCATTCTCTCCCTCCCTCCCCCAATCTCAGAAATAAAATAAAATAAATAAAAAGGAAATACTCACTGATGAACAAACACCGGTGGTGGTTCTGTGATTCAGTTTCCTCACTCACCATCAGACCATCCTGGATCCAGCGCCAACTTCTTCATTCTTTGCAGAACACCATCTGATACACCGCAAGTGTGATGATTAACCTGTGTGAATTGACTGGACCACGGATTCACGGATTGCCCAGCTACCTCTTTGTTGTGTGACTTTGCCTGGTGAGATGTGAAGGAACATATGTTCACCTCAGGTAGAAAGGGTGCCAATAAACCAAAGAAAGGATTCCACCATGCTCACCATGCTGAGTGAGCCAAGGAGTTTACTGGGGTTATGGAGTGCCACCATGAACTCCTGTCCCAGACATGGACCATCCACAAAAACCTGCATCAAGGACAGTCCCACAGCTAGTCAACCTTTGTGCTGATTTGAATGAAATGTCCCCCAAGGTCTCCTGTAGAAATCTGGGGAAGTTGTTGGGCCTTTAGGAGGTCGAGTCTTGCAGGAGGTGTTTCATGGGAGTGGGGCTTTGGAGTGACAAATCCCAGCTTCCCCCTTGCAGGAGCCAGCTCAGTCTTGTGGCTCCCTCACAGCATATAGATCACCCCATCTAATTCACTTCATTTATTTGACAAATACTTATATTAACCTCATACAACGTGCAGATGCTATTCCCAGTCAGTGTTGTCTTCTGACTTCTTGAAGCCCCAAACTAATTTTCTTTCAAACAGCTGTCCACTTCCATGATTCTTTTGGTTCTTGGATGACTTTGGTTCACAGAAAGTTGTATTTTACTTGCATTAGAGTAGCCTTTACAAGGGACTTCCCTAGTACCCATAGCAAACCACCTCAGTGTCCCCATCACTCTCTTGCTTTGTAACAAGTTATCCTAGGGTAGATATGCATCTATGCCATCTATCAATTACTGGAGGGTGTCCTTCAGGGTGTTTGGCTTATGCAGAGCTACTGTCAGTGGAGGCTTGTTGCCCCGCCTGCCTCCTCTTTCTGCCGTATTAGAGATCAGACCACAAGCCGGGCACAAGCTGGGCAAGTGCCCCACCACTGAACTCGATCTTGTTTTGAGTCATCAAACAACTCCTTTAGATAACAGTGTACTGTATGTTATTGATATTTTTTTTGTTCTTATTGGTCTTACTAACCTAAGATTTAAGATAGCTTATAACTACTTTAAGACTAAAAGTTCCCTGGCCATTTCTCTTTCATGAATTACATACATTTTAATTGCATGGTTTTTAAAAAAAATTTTGTTCATTTTTATTTATTTATTTGAGAGTGACACAGAGAGAAAGAGGCAGATAGATAGATAGATAGATAGATAGATAGATAGATAGATAGATAGAGAAAGAGAATGGGCACGCCAGGGCCTCCAGCCACTGCAAATGAACTCCGGACACGTGTGCCCCCTTGTGCATCTGGCTAACATGGGTCCTGGAGAATTGAGCCTGAAACCAAGGTCCTTAGGCTTCACAGGCAAGTGCTTAATCACTAAGCCATCTCTCCAGCCTGCATTTTTTTTTTTTTAAGGTTAGGTTACTTATTCTCTCCATCCTTGCCTCAGCATCCTGAGGTGGTCTTAGCTACCATAAATATGCCATTATCAAACATTACATCTTTCCTGTGCAACCTTGTTAAGTCCCCTCCCCCCACTACATCTGTCTTGCATAATGATTTAAGAATATGTCTGAGAGCCAGTGGCCTCTCATTTTTTAGGGGAAGACAAATTTGGTATGACAAGCCATTATGAAAAGAGGTGACAAATATTGATCATGACCATGGAGAAAAGGATAAGGTTTTCCTTTTTTTTTTTTGACAACTTTCTTATTTTCTTTATCTACAAATCTTTGTGGGCAATCTTTTCTGTGGAGTGATTAAATTTCCTCTTTGCCTCATCATACATGAGAGAATTCAAGAGCAGGGGAAATTGGATGACTTGTAAAGATCTTCCAAGATGCAACTTTTGAAACAGCTCTGTGCGGTGCAGATTTACAAAAGAAAAATTCCAAGATGGAACTTTTTAATTAGGAAAAATTGTATATGCCTATAAACAGGAGGCCCCCTAAATATATAGTGATCATCATTTCTCAAGGAGAACATTCTGCATTCTCTAAAAGGTTTTGGAGTTGTAGGTAACAATTGTGAGATGTACGTATTATCATCTTATACTTAATCCCAATACTGAACATAGTGTTTTGTGAACTTACATTATAGTTACATGTGGAATTATAATTTAATAATGAGGTTTATTTTTATTCACATTTCAAGAAAAAAATTCATCTCAGGTTTGCAGAGGCTACATGCATGCTGACGGTCACTGTTGAATCACTGTAGTGTCCCGCATACTGGGCTTGCTTCCTCCAAGGCTCTGGAGAGCCAGGAGTTGTGGCGTTGACAGAAGATACCACCATAGAAAGGTTAGTGCACTTCTTTCACTGTGGGTCATAACACAACACAGATGTGCATATAATACATGCGAATGGCTTAATGCAGCTACACAGACAAAGAACACTCTAGGCCTCTCAAGGACCAAAATTTGTTTGTACTCATTGGAGATAATGTTTTCTAACCTTTGTGGAAAGAGTATGAGCATTGTTTTTTGGCCCTTTGTTCTTTTTGTTTCATGTATGCACACACACACGTGTGTGTGTGTGTGTGTGTGTGTAGATGTGCATGTTTTGTGCATAGACATAAAGGGCCCAAGGGGAATTTCTGGTACCTCCCGTATCACCCTTTCACATTAATAGAGACAAGTCTCTCAGAACCGAGAGCTGCAGTTTTTTTAACTGGCTGACTAGTGGGCCCCAACAACTGTCCTGCCTCTGTACCTCACAAGACAGGACTGGGGGATACAGGCACGAGGGCCACGAGTCACTTTGTAAGCAGGTCCTGAGGATGGCACACATGCAGTCTCAGGCCCTCGTGTTTGCGCAACAAATGCTCTTCCCACTGAGTGATGATAACCAGCACTTGAGTGTCAAGGCCATCCTCCTGGGGTTAATGACTAAAAATTTGTTAAATTTTCCAGCTTCTGTGTTTATCAGTCTGCCGATGGACCTCAGTACACATACAAGTGTCACATTGATTGAGGTCTTTTCAGGATAATATGCTTTCTCCACAAAGTATCTCGGTCTCCAAAGAAAAGTGACTTGCAATGGGTCTTGTACTTTGAGGAATCATAAAAAGACAGGCTAGTAAAAGGTGACTCACACTCTTCTGAGGCATAATTTTGAGTCAGTCTCCTCCATTGTATGCATGTCTGTGTGACATCTTTCTTAAAGATGTCTTTAATACTACCATCCACACTAAAGAGACTTCAGCACACAGCTATGTGTTGAGCAAGACCAAGATGTTGCTCCTGATGCTGTTGTAAAATCAATTGTGAGAATTGAAGGAAAAAACACCATTATAGTCACAATTATGCTTGTTACATTTGTGGGTTTAAATGGCTTGTATGTGTTATTCTGAAATTCACTTCTTTAGTATGCATGATACTGTGCTTTTTTTAAATATTTTTTTTTTATTTTCATGCAAAAACACATGGAGAGAAGAGAGACACAGAGAGGGAATGGGTGTGCCAGGGCCTCCAGTCACTGCAAACAAACTCCAGATACATGTGCCTTGGTGCATCTGGCTTTACGTGGGTACTGGGGAATTGAGCCTAGGTTGTCAGGCTTTGCAAGCATGCACCTTAATTGCTGAACCATCTCTCCAGCCCCATGGTTTTGAGATTAATCTTCATTTCTACATATACATTTAGTTTTTACATCTCCATTGCTAGGGAATGTAGCAGTTACCGCCTCGTTAGTGGGCCAGAACACCTAACTAGAAGCAGCTTACTTACTTCAGGCTTACAGTTTGAGGGGAAGTTTCATCATGGGGGAGAAAGCATGGCAGAGCAGGCAACCAGCCCACGTCTTCTTCCATCTGCAGCAGGACAGGAACCACAAGAGTGAGCTGGCTACTGACCTGGGCAGGCTGGACTAACCCTAGGGTCCGTCCGTAAGGGGCGCACGACCTGCAATAGTGATCCACCTCTCAGACACTGCCGACTGGGGATTGAGCATGAGGCTCGACAACACTTCACATTCACACATTCCAACCACCACAGAAAATAAACCACAACAGAAATGTCCTGATTTTCTTATCACATCCCTTGCTGGTAGGTATTTGGGTTGTTTTTGTTCCAGTATTGTGCTGATGGAAATTTACAAGTAGACCAATAGAAAGTACTCTGTGGCCTCTCCCCTTGGATTCTATGATTAGCATTTTCTATAACTCATCCTTCATCTTAATTTTTGACACTGGCTTATAAATTTTTCCCAGGGAGGTGCAAACAGGTCTTTTCAGGCCAGATAGGGCTTAGACAATACACCATGCAAGATTGCCCAAAGTCCCAATTTGGTGAATCAATGAGTTTCCTAACAGAGCACATGTGAGGATGTCCCCATAGGCACCTGGGGGACTCAAAGGCATCACTGGACAGCTCCACGACATCTTCGGTGGGGATCTCACATCGGACATATGGCTGCTGTTGCAGTCCGGTTCGCATTGCTGGTAGAAATCACCCAACCAAGAGCAGCTTCTGGGAAAAAGAGTTTTATTTTGGCTTATAGGCTCGAGGGGAAGCTCCACGATGGCAGGGGAAAACGATGGCATGAGCAGAGGGTGGACATCACCCCCTGGCCAACATAAGATGGACCACAGCAACAGGAAGGTGTGCCAAGCACTGGGATGGGGAAACTGGCTATAAAGCCTATAAGCCCACCCCCAACAATACACTCCCTCCAGGAGGCATTAATTCCCAAATATCCATCAGCTGGGAACCTAGCATTCAGAACACCTAAGTTTATGGGGGACACCTGAATCAAACCACCACATTCCGCCCCTGGCCCCCATAAACTGATATCCATACATGATGTAAAATACAATGCATTCAGTCTGACTTTAAAAGTTCCCATAGTTTTTATCAATCTCAATGATGTTCATACATCCCCATAGTTCAAGATCTTTTAACTGAGCCATAATACCAAAATATAACCTCAAAAAACCCAGAATGGCACAGAATAAATATTCACACTGCAATAGATGGCATTGGGCATAGCAAAAAAACATTCAACCAATACAAGATTTAAAACAACCAGGGCAAACATCAAACTCTGTAGCTTCAAGTCCAGCAACTCAAACCAGTGACAAATCTTCAAATCCGATAATTCTAACCAGCAGCAAGTCTCTGGCATTCCAATTCCGCCCCTCCAGCTAGGCTACTCACAGTCCTGGAAAACTTCATCGGGGCCGGCAGCTCCTCGGCAGCCATCTCATGGTCCTGACATCTCCACTGGGTCTCCACTGCAAGCCACGGTTCATCCTCATGGCCCCATGGGGTCTCTATGCAGGCAACCAGTAAACCCGCTTCACACTGCCCATGGCCATTTCCAAAACACAAGACCGTGTTGCAAACTCAATGACCCTCTTTCCAGCATTTCTTATACTCCACAATACCAGGTAGGGTGCCAATTTGTTAATCCAGGGGGGATTAAAGCAGACTTTGAAGAACAGGACACTCCTTGAGCACTCAGACACCTTCAAAAGAGTTGACATTCTTCTTGTTGCCCTAGCGCAGGTCAGCTAGCCCAGTCTCAAAGGTTGTAATCTCTCAGTTGCAGCTGAACGGGCAGCAGTTCACCCAAAGATTTTCCTTTCTGTGCCATATCCCTCTGCACACACCAGTTCATTTCTACGCAAAGCAACCCTGCACAACTTCTCAGACATGGGCACAAGAGCAAGCTTCTCACACAAACTGCTAGCCCAGTCCAGGCACAGCTCTTTCTCACCCTCATAAGCCAAACCTCACAGTCCATAGTTCTTACTGCATTCAGGTCTTAGAGCTCAGACCAGAATAGTCCATTAAGCTGTACTTACAGCACTGCAAGGCATCTCTTAGGCCAAGGTTTCAAATCCTCCCACAGTCCTCTTGAAAATCAGCTCCAAAAGGCCAAAGCCACATAGTCAGGGGTCTAGCAGCAACCCCACTCCCGGTACCACTTTACTGTTGCAGTCCGGTTCGCATTGCTGGTAGAAATCACCCAACCAAGAGCAGCTTCTGGAAAAAAGAGTTTCATTTTGGCTTACAGGCTCGAGGGGAAGCTCCACGATGGCAGGGGAAAACGATGGCATGAGCAGAGGGTGGACATCACCCCCTGGCCAACATAAGATGGACCACAGCAACAGGAAGGTGTGCCAAACACTGGGATGGGGAAACTGGCTATAAAGCCTATAAGCCCACCCCCAACAATACACTCCCTCCAGGAGGCATTAATTCCCAAATATCCATCAGCTGGGAACCTAGCATTCAGAACACCTAAGTTTATGGGGGACACCTGAATCAAACCACCACAGCTGCCAACTGCATGGTGGTGTCCAATTTCAGCCTACTTGATGTCCTGGGCTCCTCCTGAGAATTGGGGTGCAATTAGTCCCAATCCATCAGAAGTTAAAAAAAAAAAAGCACTGGAAAAATTAGAGGCAGGCATTCCCCAAGCCTACCAGGAGATGGCCTGATGGGTGGCATGGCTATTTCTGTCTGTACTGAAGTAAATCCAACAGGATGGACAAGAATTATGAGAACAGCTGCATGTACCTGAAGCAGTGGAGCTGGAACTTGAATAAGTATGGCCGCAGCCGAGTAGCAGTTACGAGAGCCGCCCTCAGAAGACTTGGAGGAAGCAACCCTACGGTCAGTCGGCGTAACCCTCTACTCCCTCTGGCATGCCAGGTATGTCCAGCCATACACCAGATGTCGGAGGTGGAGGAACAGGTTCTGAGACAAACCTGAGGACCCAGGTCACGCTGCAGCCCATGTATACGGCACATGTATGGAGTTGCAGGAATTGTGTGGAATGACGGCGCTGACAATACATAGCTAGCCCCCAAAGAAATGGCAACTGGCTGGTGTCAGCTTCACAGATAGCATGGGACAATGACTGAGAAAAGCCAGAACGGGTCAGCAAATGGGCCACCTTCCTGGACTTGGTGCAGGTGATTGAGGAGATGCCCATGTGTCCAATGATATTTTGGCTGAATTATAAGAACCCAGATGAGGGAATGTTTACATCTTGGATAAAGGATAAGATTTGAGCATCTCATCCCCTGGTATATTTGCACTGTTGCAGTTCTCCCAGAATCCTACGCTGACCTCATGTAATGGCCGTAGCACTGGCCCCTGGGAGATGTTGGAGGCAGATGACAAGACAAGCAGGTGCAGCCAACAGAACTGTGTGGCCCAGGGGAAGAAAACTGGAAAGTCAGAAACTAAATTCCCCCAAGTCAGGAAGGTGAGCTGACAAAAGTGACTCACAGGCAGTTTACCATTTGTCCTATTGGCCCCTGGACTCAAATCAAACAAAATTGGATGGTCATCCCTGGCATGTGCTGTTGGCCTTATAGAAGAAATTATCCCCCAAACAGCGATATGGCCTGCTGACTACCTTTCCAACTAGGATACCACTCAAGGCATCCAGACTGTGAGGAACCTGGGTGACTGGAGCCTCAAGTGGAATTGGCCATTACTTAGACCCCACTGAATGCCCAGGGGTTAATTGCACTTGTGTCGCAGGCATGGACACTACCCATATCTTTGGAGATCTTTCCACATTCAGTGGATGATGGTTGCTATAAAGGATATGGGGGACAGCGGACAGCAGAACATGGCCAGGCAAGTCTCTCTGACTTTGGGAATGACTCACACTGTTGCTGTGCTCTGTGCCCCTCATAGCTGAGTACGTTGTGGGGGTGGATGTCCTGCAAGGGTTACAAGTTACCACAGTGGGGGGGGGGGACTTCCACCTCCATGTGTATGAATTGTGAAAAGGGTGGTGTGGGGCTCATAAGTGGTGACTGTGAAAGCAGTGTTGATCATCAGGAGGACATGCAGAGACTGGGGCTGCATTCAGAAACTGGCAAAAGCAGGTATCATCAGGCCAGCCCACAGCCCATTCAACGCCCTGGCATGGCCTGTACAGAAGCTAATGGCTCCTGGAGAATGATTGCGGACTACTGAGAACTGAATAGTTCCACCACCACTGTATCTGCAGCACCAGACATACCTAACACCATCGGCCACTTGACTCATGAATTAGGAACTTATATCATGTCCCAGACTTAATGTCTGCACTTCCATTGCACCTCAGAATCAAAACGTCAGTTGGCTTTTACTTGGGAAGGCTGGGAGTGGACCTTTGATGTCCCCCTGTGAGGCTGTCTACATAGCTCTACAGTATGTTATAGGCTCATAGGCCAGGACTTGGCCAAGTGAGCACCCAACATCTGCTCCTGTATATCATTATATTGGTGGCATAATGCTTGCTTCTGTTTCTCTTGCAGATGTAGCCACAAGCTCACATGATCCTGAACACAAGCACCCTTCTATGCAGCTGTTGTTAAAAGGCAGAGGGGTGTGTGAGATAGCAGACACACAAATTTCATTAATCCAAGTACCCCTGGGAAGCTCCATGCAACGCACTCATTAGTGCAGCAGCAAGAAACCACAGTCAAACAAGGGCATGCCAAGGACATAAACCAGACCCAGGCCAGGGTACTGAGTGCCCACCCCCAACAGTGAGACTGCTCGCCTTTTCAGATCAAACTGCATCCATCAGCTCAGTCCTTTAAGAATTATGTTCACTTGGCTTCTGTCTGTCTGCATTTGTAACTGTCACTCTGGCCAGCATGTATTATAAGGTCTAGCTGTGTGCCACATCGTTTTGTTAGCATGAAACTATACTGTGTGCTTCTTGGCTGGCTGGAATTTTCAAGCCATGTAAACTGATATCAGCCATGTGTGTAGCCTCCATAATCACATGATAATTTGATATCATGGGATAAAATGCTTAATTTTGTAAGTCAGTTATCAAAAGGTTTCAGATCTACAGAAAGGTTAGCTGAGGTTGCAGAGGTAGGTTAATTTGTTGACAACCAGCACATGCCTAGGTTTCACTCCTAAGAGAGGGGCTAGTCACGGAACACGTCCCGTTTGATGAACTATCCCAGTGGTGTCGCTAAGGGTGTTTGTATGTGGATGTAGCTGAACATCACTATAGCCATCTTGGTTGTGGCCAATGCAGACTGCTAGGTGACACTGGCACGCATCTTTCTGTGGTTAACAAAGTGCCAGGACCTGAGCAGATAAACCACTCTTTACACTTCAGCCAAGGCCCAGGTGAAACCACAGAGGATTTGGTGAGATGAGCAAGAGGGCTGCTTCCATGGCGACCCTGACAGTCAGAGCCAGGGTGAAGGAAACGGATACTGAGGATATTCAACACCTACCAACACATACCAAACAGAAACCCAGAAGCTCCCGAGAGCTTAACACTGAAGTAGATTTAAAACACACCTGCCACAGCTCAGAGAATTTTGCAGAGGAGGAGTGGGAAAGATTGTAAGAGCCACAGGTTGGGAGGGCATACCCAGAGTCATTGTCCCCCCCCAAAGACTGACTTCTGCCCTCACAACACACAACCCACAAAACCATGGGAACACTAGCAACCAAACTGAGGTGGACCCTCAGCAGATTGGGGGCAGGGAGGAGAGCAATGATGGTACCAACGCATGATGTATCCATACAAAGTATATTCCTAATTTTAAAAATATGCCAAAAAATTGTCAGGAGCAGAAGGTATTTGATGGAGTGAGAACATGTGGGAATCCATAACCAAATGGTAGGAAGAAAACAAGTTTTAAATTGAAAAAACAAAAACAATCATAAAGGAAAGCATAAAAAGTCCCTTGAACAGTTAAACTTAAGGCAATAGAGGATATAAGGAAGAGTAAGGGCTTTTGTCCTTATAGACATGCCAAGCAAGCACTGGGAAAGACCAAGGAGTTTTGCACAGAAATTATGACATGGGAATAGTCTTTGGCAAGCAACCGCAAGCTCGCTCCTGATCCTAGGTGGTCTGTCACTGGTCCCAGCTGAACCCAATTGTTACTGTCAGCCTCTTTCTGCCCATTGTATAATAACCTTTCCCTCCAATCTCCAGTCTTTCTCCTGCTTACATTGCTTGTATTTAAATTCACATGTCCATTGGCCAGAAACTTTCTTCTGATGTGCCAGTGCTTGGGCCAGCAGGTGCTCTATGCTCACATGCCAAAGGACAGGAGGGACTTTTCAATGTGACTCCCTCTTCCTTGACTATAGTCTTAGCTTCTGGGCTTCTTCACCAGTATGGGCACCAGGGAGTAGATTGAAGACTCACTTTCCCGAGATTTGAGAGTTAGGCACTTTCTGTCTTCACCATCCATCTTCCTCAGCTGTCTTTTAAAAACATTAATTAAACCTGCTGCCACCAGCATCATTAGGGTGGTTTATTACTTCCTAAAGCCCTAACCATACACTGATCACCCGTAGCATGACTATAGCTTTATGTCCTTAAAGTGCAGTGTAGCTGGATATAGTGGCTCATGCCTTCCGTCCCAGCACTGAGGAGGCTGAGGCGGGAGAATCACTGCACTGGTAAAGATTTCTTTTTTTTTTAATTAATTAGTTTTGTATTCAGCAAATACAGTCAGTTTGGTACCATTATTAGGCTCATCTGTGACCTACCCCCTCCCCATTGGCTCCTCCTTGTTGAGGTACATGGGTCATGCATTGTGGAGTTAGCCCACAGTTATGGGTATGATAAATGTCTCTGCATATCATGACCCAACATGTGGCACTGACATTCTTTTCGCCCCCTCTTCCGCAAAATTTCGGTGAGCCATATTGGGTTCATTTTTGGACTGCTTCAGTGATGAGGTGTTGGGGACCTCTCGGGCTCTGGCTCTCTGATTTGGTAGGAGTTGATTTTTCTCTGTGTTGGTCTCCTTCCCCCTTGTGCTGGTATCCAGTTCATCAGGAAAACAGCACCCTTGCTTGTTTCAACAAGTTTTCTTAATTTCAGCCATGGCCCTTTTGAGGTATGATGGGGTGTCTCTCTCCTTAGGATCTACATCTATCTGAAAAAGAGAAGCAGATTCTCCAACAGAGAGTAAGTTAGCACCAGGACAAATGGGATAACCCTTACTTTTTTATAGAGAATTTAATAGGTGTAGGCCCTCTTGTAGCCCATGATTGATGGTAGCTTGATATTGGAGAGTGGGCTTATATTTGGATATGGTTCTGACTTGTTTCCCAGATCCAGCTATGGGTCCCATAACACTGAGGGGATCAGTTAGTCAAATCAAGAGCAGTTGGTTCCCCACCATGGCTGTGTGCCACTCTTGCACTTGTGTGGGCATCACAACGGGTTATTTTCTGCTAAGTAGGTTAGACCATGAGTTGCTTAGACAGATATTGGTCATTTTCCCCCAGTTGCCCATTTAGCACCTTCTGGCACTAGACACGCTGTCTGGCAACTGACTCTCCTCTAGCTTCCATGCAATTCCATTTTATGTGTCAACTGCATATGGTGTTCAGCAGTAGGGTCTTACCACTAACATTAGGTGGGTCATCAAGTACTCTGACAGAAATCTCTCTGTTTTTTAGGAAACCTTGTAGGTTTCTCTGATCAAAAGCTCAATGTGGAAGATAACCCCATGCTGGTACTGGGAGTTACAGGTCAGTGCCCACTAAGAAGATGAGGAAAAAGATAACTAACATACAAGAGTTAGAGAGAAGAGAGAGGGGGGGGGGAGGGATAGGGAGGGAGGGAAGATGTAGAAGATTAAGGTTAGCCTTGATCCTACCCTCTCCAGTGTCTTGTAGTTCAGGAGTTTCGTATAAGGGCATGGTGAAGGTTCAGCCATTTGCTGTGCCTTTTAGGAAGTTGAATTATATGGTACGATTGCCATTTGGGTCTAGATTTGTGTTTCCCACCCCTTTCGATGCCCTTCCCACCCTCCCCATCCATCCTAGTGTCTAGTCCATGAGATGCTTGCTGGGTATGTAAGATATCTTGGGTCAATTCAGGTTAGGTCCTGTAGATGAGTGAGACTATGTGGCAATTTTTTTTTTTTTTTCTGTGATTGGGTAAGTTCACTGAGAATGATCTGTTCCAGTTTCAACCATTTTGGAAAGCAATATGGAGACTCCTGAAAAAGCTGACTATAGAGATACCAACAGACCCAGTTGTTCCCTTACTGGGCATCTACCCTAAAACCTTCAAACCACAGGCCAGAGAGATTTGCTCAACCATGTTTGTAGCAGCTCAATTCATAATAGCTAAGAGCTGGAATCAACCCTGATGTCCATCACTAGAAGAATGGATAACTACATCTACACAATGGAATTCTATACAGCAGTAAGAAAAAATGACAGAATGAAATTTGAGGATAAATGTTAACTTCTTATTGCCAAAAAAACACACTTTTTTTCCTATATGTAGAGCAGCTCACCTGGAATTTCCTCTCTGCCAGCTAATGTTCTTTTGAGCTGAAGGTTCTATGGAAGCTGCTCTTGGAGAAAATAAGGCAACACTCTGACTCAGTTTGGCCCCTGGGGATTCTACACCAAGTCTTCCAGGCAAGTCATGCCCTCTGTTGATAGAGTGACAGGAATATTGTGGGAGTAATGAACCACTTTCTCAAAGGGTTAAGGCTTGCTCTCCAGGATGGAATTTAGGACTGTAAAGCCTGTGGCTAGGGATTTAAGCCCTAAGGAGGAACCTACTATTGCGGTAATGTGAAACTGCCTAATAAATATCCATATTTGTACCCACAAGTTAACGCTGCTTGAAGCTTTGAGCACAGCAGTTTCTGACAGTTGGCAGTAGTTGAAGCAGAGATGCATAATTGGCAGAAGTGCTGAGTCCTGGGTTCTCAGCTTCAAACAGGACATTTAAATTAATTCCTCCATGGCTCAGGGAAGCTCGCAGAGGAGGGGTGGACAGAATGTAAACAGGGACATGGGGAAGAGGCCTGTGAAATATACTGCTTTCTGGGTAATACATGGCAATTATGCTCATGAACTTAAAGAGCTATGGTTTCCTGCACAAAATTCAGCCTGTCAACACGTCTGTGATGGGGCAAGGAATCATGAGTCCCCACACCTCCCAGGTAAGCTCCTGGCAGCTAATGATGGCTGAGGGAGGGACGTGAGGTTTCTCAGTAGTGGAGCCACTTTTAACAATATTGTTGTTCATGAGTTCATAATTAATTTAGACACCTTACCTATGTATATCTATAGGGACACAATTGAAACCCAATGACTTTTTCTGAAAAAAATGTACTTACTTAGATTTACATATTTGTGTTTCTTAGAATAGACATTGTTAAACATATATAAACTATGTTTCATGGATGTCATTTAAGAATTTTACCATGGCTTAATTTGCATTTTATTGTATATAGATAAAATAGCAACATTTTCATTAACAGCAGTAGCTACATCAGATTAATGTAATCATATTTTCCTAAAAACTAAAAAAGGGGCCATAAGATTCCTATTATATTTTATTTTATCAACTGACTTAGAAAAGAGAGAATCCTGACATTTACAGTAACGATTTTTTCCAAGAGTGAAAGTGTCATTTTCTACTGTCCTTTACTGTAAATTCAAGCCTTTGCAAAAATATATACACACACACACACACACACACACACACACACACACACACACGCTTTTTATTTGCAGAGAGAGAGAGACAGAAGGGGGGGGGAGAGGAGAATATTGGTGCACCAGGACCTCCAGCCACTGTAAACAAACTATAGATGCATGTACCACTGTATCTGGCTTTACATGGGTACTGAGGCATTGAATCTCAGTCATTATGCTTTGGAGGTAAGTGCCTTAAGTGCTGTGTTGTCTCTCCAGCTCAAGCCTTTGCTCTTATACATAGAATCACGATCTTTGGACTGGAGAGAAAGCTTAGCAATTAAGGTGTTTACCTGCAAAGCGAAAGGACCCTAGTTGGATTACCCAGGACCCATGAAAGCCAGATACACAATGTGGCACATGTGTCTGTAGTTTGTTTGCAGTGACTAGAAGATCATGTGCACCCATGATTGCTTTCTCTCTGTCTTTCTGTCTCGCTCTCTCTCCTTCAATCTTTCTTTTTCTCAGATAAATAAATAAAAATAAAATATTTTTTAAAAAACATGAGCTTTCATTCTCTCTTGATATTTTTTAATCATATATCTGACCTTACCTTGAAGAATAGTAAATATTCTCTCCTTTATGCTCTTATCTACAACACATCTCTTTTGTCACTTAGGACCAAATTTAAACTAAAATCTTATTTTCAATTCTGTAATACCAATGTCAATTTTGAGCATTTTCTAGAACATGTTGGAAGTTCTTGTCCTGCTTTTCTGTCAGTTGCCATTCCAACAGTGACAACTTGCTCCTCTCTTTCCAACCAGCCTCATTTCAACTCTAAATGTGGCACTCACTGATGTTCACTTTAGTCCTTTTCTGTTTCTATTTGTAACTCCTCTCAGGGCTTCACAAGCTCCAAGTCTTCAACTCACATAACCTAATCCATATTTCCAGCCGTGATATCTTTATCATTTAAATATTCAATTCTCCTTCCGGGTCACTTGCCACTGACTATAATAAAAGATATTGCTTGGTGAGGGATATTTAGATATACCTAATCATATCAATTTAGTGTATGTATGTGCATGTGTGTGTGTTCTTGTGTGTGCTAGTGCATGTGTGGAGACATACGTGTGAGAGCCAGAGGATAACCTCAGGTGTCCTTTCTCCCGAACACCCTTCACCATTGTAGAGACAGGGTGTGTCGTGGGCCTGGGAGGACCACTTAAACTACATGTGCTGTGCAGTGAGCCCTTGGGGTTTGCTGGTTTCTTCCTTCCCACTACCAAGAAAACAAGCATTCCTCACTGGAGAGTGGTATTTGGATTCTGGGCATCAAATGCACATCTTTGAGCTCACTCCTCAACCCTTTGGTGTATATTACGTTGAATGTTATTGTTGCTACTTTTAGTGATGTGATATACTTATCTTAGGAGTTAAAAGCTACCATCACCCTTACAATGGTGATCAGCAAACATGTTATGCTTTATTTTCTATTATAGTGATAGATATTTTTAAATGATAGAGGTTACTCATTGTTTCCCCCTTCCTTTTATTATAATCCTTTTCTATATTCATGTGCACTTAGCCAATTCCTGTCCTAAAATTTCTTTGAAATGTACACTTAGTTATATCAATGGGGGCTTCATTTACCTAGAGTTATGATTTCTTTCTAATGTGCATGCTAACTCTAACTGGTTTATATTGAATATACTAGCGTTAAACGAACTACTCTTGAATTCATCTAAAATAATTAAAATGATCATCTTTTAATGTTTTCTAATTTATGGAAAATATTGTCCTAGAACTTTTTTATTGTCTCATGGCTACCTTTTTAAAATTATTTAGTATAGATTAAAATGTACTTTTATATTCAAAGTGTGCTTAACCAGTTACAGAAGTATGGAACGTCCATTCTCTTTGTGAATACAGCGTTCATACTTAGTGATGCTGAAATGTTTACACCTGATCCTCTTGTTGTTCAGAAACATATGAAATTAAGCTCAGAATACCAAGTACATTGTATATTCCATTTTATATACTGAACAGTCTTAATATTTTGACTTTAAATGTATTTGGCAGCAATTTATTCTAAAAAACTGTCAACTTGCTATTGGCAGCTGAGGACTAAGGTCAAGACTGAGTTACACATTGCCTTGTGCTACTTTTATGCGCAATATAGAATAATGAACAGAACATCAAAAAGGAAACTCAATGTGCTGATTAAAATAGAATCGTGGAGCTGGGCGTGGTGGTGCACACCTATAATCCAAACACTCAGTAGGCAGAGGTAGGAGGATTGGCCGGATTTCAAGGACACCCTGAAATTATATGAATTTCAGGTGAGCCTGAGCTAGAGTGAAACCCTACCTTGAAAACGGAAAAAAAAAAAAAAAAAAAGAAAGAAAAGAAAGGAAGGAAGGGAAGAAACTTGGGGCTAGAGAGATGGCTCAGCAATTAAGATGCTTGCCTTCAGAGTCTAAATATCCAGGCTTAGTTCCCCAGTACCCACATAATACCAGATGCACAAATTTGTGCAGATTTCTGGAGTGCGTTTACAGTGGCTCATGGTCCCGGTGCTCCCATTCTCATTCTCTCCCTTTCTCCTTGCAAATGAATAATTATTTTAAAAAATATGGAAACTTTAATAAACATAGTGCCCAGTTATAATCAGGTGATATTCATTTATTTTAGTTCAGTTTGTGTCATTTTCCTGTGAATAGAACATAAAATAGACAAACACTACACAAAAATCTTGCAGTGGGAAAAGAATACTTTGAAAGTTTTTTCTATCAACTCTCCAAATAACATAATTGCTGTAGTCTGCCACAGTCAGGACATTTTAGATACGCAAGAGGATGTTTGCTATGAATGAAATTAGCGCTGAATGTGAAGCATCCTTCTGTGTCACCAGGGGAAATAGGGGCAATGTTTAGTTTTACATGAGGCTGGGCCTGGGAACAATGTAACTGATATATTCTTGGTGTTTGCTGTTGAAAGACTGCCACCAGCACTGCCATCTTAGCCATGTGTCCTTTAAGTGAAGACAGGAGGGACCTACTTTTAAATTTTACTTTAAATGAACTTCATTTAAAATTTCAGTTAGTTAAAAATTTACCCATTTAGGAGCCATACAAATTACAATAAGCATTACAACACAATTAAAGTCTTGTCAAAACTAAGATGAAGATGTAATTGATAGAGACTAAGGCAAGGTAGCTGTTTGTCAGGTTCACATTGCTGGTAGAAATCTCCCAACCAAGAGCAGCTTTTGGGATAAAAGGAGTTTATTTTGGCTCATAGACTCGAGGGGTCAGTCCACGATGGCAGGGAAATGATGACATGAGCAGAGGGTGGGCATCACCCTCTGGCCAACATAAGGTGGACAATAGCAACAGGAGAGAGTACCAAACATTGCCAAAGGGAAACTGGCTATAAAACCCACAAGCCTCCCCCCAATACTCTGCCTCCAGGAGGCTTTAATTTCCAATTGCCATCAGCTGGGGAGACTAACATTCAGAATACCTACGTTTGTTGGAGATACCTGAATCAAACCACCACAGTAGCCTACTATTTTAGGTAAGGTGTCTAAGGATGCACACCCTAAAATCTCAGTTTGCCCCAGTAAGACTCAAACTGATTCATCAAAATGGAAGCATGAAGTTGCTCTCTGATCCCTTTCTTCCAGGTTCTTCCTCCTCCTTAAAAATTTATATTGGGGTCTTCCAGTTAAGATGGTGGCGTAGGTACCACGCCAAAGCAGCCTAGGGGGGAAAAAGACCAAAAAAACTCAGCAAAATACACACTTTTACTAAAAAGTGAGGTGTATAGGAAATTGAAGCGGCAGCAGAGAAGTAGAAGAGTTCCAGAGCATCCAGTGCCTGCACAGGCGGGAAAAGCGGCTCCGGCAGCTCGGCCAACCGCCGTGGCCACGGCGCACCAGAAAGCCGCCAGGCTCGGCTCCAGCCACAGGCAAAGCCAGGTGCGGGAGCTTTCCCTCACACCGCGCTCTCCGCAACTCTGGAAACGTGAGGGGAGAGTGGTAGCGAGCAACGGAGGAGCAAACCGCGAGGTAGAAGAACGCTTGGAGCAGCGAGAGAACCAGAGCAGCTGCGGCTCCCTCCCCTCCCCCACCGCCTGAGCCCAGCTCCGGCGAACAGAGCAGCTTCCCGGGACCCGGCCACGCCAACTTGAGCCGACAGCGGGACCCAAGCAGGAGCAGAGTTGGGCAGCAACATCAGTGGCTCCGGCACCGGTAACAGCAGCCCCAGCAGCAGCAGACCCAGGAGTGGCAGCAGCGGCAGACTCGGCAGCAGCAGCTTCAGGGGGAGCAGCGGCAGTGGACACAGCAGCAGCAGCTTCAGCAGCAGTGGTGGCTCCAGCAGTGGCAGCTACAGCACCAGCAGAGGCAGCAGCAGCAGCTCGGTTTGCCCCGCAGGAAAAGCAAGTGCCCAGCTCCAGAAATCAGAACAGCAGCCCGACGACCCAGGCAGCAACTTGACTGAGACCAAAATCATCCAAGGTAACTGGGATTGCACCAGGGAAGGGTCTCGCTTGGTTGCAAGCTGATTGGATCCCTCAACAGACCAGAAATCTTAACCTCTTTGTTGGTAGAGGATCTGGTCGTTATAATAACTATTCTTGCATACATACTCGGGCCTGTTTTTGATAGAATGTGTACAGTGTTTAGTTAAATTTTAGAATCTACCTGTATTTTATTCCACTCAGCCTGCTTGAATACTCCTATAGCAGGGAAACTCAACCCCTAAGAACATCTTTGTAGATACTCTGAGAGTCTTAAGAGCCACACCTAACACCTTAAGGTCCTACCCTGAAAATATATTACATCAAATCAATTGATACAGCTAAGAATACACAGCTAGCTAGAAAATACAAGCATTAACTTAATCCAAGATGCAAAAATATATACATTATAACACAAGAAACACTAAAAAGCAAGACGATATAAATCCACCTAAAAGTATTAATGCATCAGAAATGTCCTCCAGTGAGAAAGAGTTAGAGGAAATGCCTGAGAAAGAGTTCAAAAGAATGATTATAAATATGTTCAAAGAGGTCAAAGAACACATCAAAACAATCAAAGAAGAAATCAAAGAGGAAATCAAAGGAATCAAAGAAGATGCAGGACACCAATTTAATGAAATAAAGAAGGCAATACAAGACATAAATAAGGAAATAGAAACAATAAAGAAAAATCAGTCCGAATTACTAGCAATGAAGAACACAGTTAATGAAATAAAAAACTCTGTAGAAAATCTCACCAGTAGGATGGATGAGGGAGAGGACAGAATATCTAAGCTAGAAGACCAGGTGGCAGACCTAATGCAGTCCAACAAAGAGAAAGACAAACTTATAGAAAAGTATGAGTGGGAATTTCAAGATATTCGGGACACTATGAAAAGATCCAATATAAGAATTCAGGGCATAGTAGAAGGAGAAGAAATCCACTCCAGAGGCATAGTAGGCATCTTCAACAAAATCACAGAAGAAAATTTCCCCCAAATTGGGAAAGAGGTGCCAATACAGATACAGGAAGCCTTTAGAACCCCAGCCAGACAAAATCCAGAAAGAACCTCTCCTCGCCATATTATAATCAAACGTCTAAACACACACACCAAAGAAAAAATATTGAAAGCAGTTAGAGAGAAAAATCAAGTTACCTACAAAAGCAAGCCCATCAGGATTACAGCAGATTATTCAACACAAACTTTTAAAGCCAGAAGGGCTTGGAGTGATATATTCCAAGTTCTGAAAGATAACAACTGTCAACCAAGGTTACTTTATCCTGCAAAGTTATCCATTCAAATAGATAGAGAAATAAAGACATTCCATGACAAAAGCAGGTTAAAGGAGTATTTGAAGACAAAACCAGCTCTACAGAAAATACTTGATAGAATCCTCCATGCTGAAGAAAAGGAAAAGCACACATATAAGGAACATAGAAAAAACAAGCAATACTCAAATACTAGTTAACAGAAGAGAGCACAGGTAGAACCAGAAACACACATACACACCAAAAAATGGCAAACATAAATACACACCTTTCAATAATATCTCTTAATATCAACGGCCTCAATGCCCCAACGAAAAGACAAAGAATTGCAGACTGGGTTAAAAAGCAGGATCCTACAATTTGTTGTCTCCAAGAAACTCACCTTTCTACAAAGGATAGACATTATCTTAGGGTGAAAGGTTGGAAAACAGTGTTTCAAGCAAATGGGCCTAGAAAACAAGCAGGGGTTGCTATCCTAATATCAGACAGGGTAGACTTTAGTCCGACGTTAGTCAAGAAAGATAAGGAAGGTCACTTTATATTGATTAAGGGCACACTCCAACAGGAGGACATTACAATCCTAAACAAATATGCACCTAACATGGGGGCTCCCAAATTCGTCAAACAAACACTATTAGAACTAAGGTCACAGATAACACCAAACACAGTGGTGGTGGGTGACTTTAACACCCCACTCTCATCAACTGACTGGTCAACCCGGGAAAGAATAAACAGAGAGGCATCTGGACTAAATGAGGTCATAGAAGGAATGGACTTAACAGATATATACAGGATATTTCATCCAAAGGCTGCAGAATATACATTCTTTTCAGCAGCACATGGAACATTCTCTAAAATAGACCATATATTAAGACACAAAGCAAATCTTAACAAATTCAGGAAAATTGAAATAATTCCTTGCATTCTATCTGACCACAATGGAATTAAACTACAAATCAGTAGCAAGAAAGGCTATAGAGCATACACAAAATCATGGAAACTAAACAATACACTACTAAATGATGAATGGGTCAATGAAGAAATCAAAAAGGAAATCAAAAAATTTATAGAGTCAAATGATAATGAGAACACAACATACCAAAATCTCTGGGACACAATGAAGGCAGTTCTAAGAGGTAAATTCATAGCCTTGAGTGCCAAAATTAAGAAATTAGAAAGGTCGCAAGTAAACTACCTAATGCTTCGCCTTAAAGCATTGGAAAAAGAAGAACAAGGCAAACCAAAATTCAGTAGACAAGAAGAAATAATAAAGATAAGGGCAGAAATTAATGAAATAGAAACAAAAAGATCAATCCAAAGAATTAATGAAACAAAGAGTTGGTTCTTTGAAATGATAAGCAAGATTGATAAACCCTTAGCAAATCTGACCAAAAGAAAGAGAGAAGAGACACAAATTAATAAAATCAGAGATGAACAAGGTAACATCACAACAGATTCTAGAGAAATTCAAAAAATCATAGGGAGGGCTGGAGAGATGGCTTAGTGGTTAAGCGCTTGCCTGTGAAGCCTAAGGACCCCGGTTCGAGGCTCGGTTCCCCAGGTCCCACGTTAGCCAGATGCACAAGGGGGCGCACGCGTCTGGAGTTCGTTTGCAGTGGCTGGAAGCCCTGGCGCGCCCATTCTCTCTCTCTTCCTCTATCTGTCTTTCTCTCTGTGTCTGTCGCTCTCAAATAAATAAATAAAAAATTAGAAAAAAAAAATCATAGGGACATACTATAAAAGCATATACTCCACAAAGTATGAACATCTGACAGAAATGGATGATTTCCTTGATCTATATGACCTACCTAAATCAAAATGAGATTAATCATTTAAATAGACCTATAACAAACATGGAGATCCGAAAAGTTATCAATAATCTCCCAACTAAAAAAAGCCCAGGCCCAGATGTATTCACTGCTGAATTTTACCAGACTTTTAAGGAAGAGCTAACACCATTGCTTCTTAAGCTTTTCCAGGAAATAGAAAAAGAAGGGATTCTACCAAACTCCTTCTATGAGGCCAGCATCACCCTGATACCAAAACCAGGCAAAGATAGAACAAAAAAAGAAAATTACAGACCAATCTCCCTCATGAACCTAGATGCAAAAATTCTCAACAAAATATTGGCAAACAGAATACAAGAGTATATCAAAAAGATCATTCACCCTGACCAAGTAGGCTTTATCCCAGAAATGCAGGGATGGTTCAACATACGCAAATCTATAAATGTAATACATTACATTAACGGTTTGAAGGACAAAAATCACATGATCATCTCATTAGAGGCAGAGAAAGCATTTGACAAAATCCAATATCCCTTCATGATAAATGTCCTACATTGACTGGGAATAGAAGGAACATATCTCAATATAATAAAGGCTATTTATGACAAGCCTACAGCCAACATATTACTAAATGGGGAAAATCTGGGAGCTTTTCCACTAAAATCAGGAACAAGACAAGGGTGTCCACTGTCCCCACTTTTATTTAATATAGTTTTGGAAGTCTTAGCCATAGCAATAAGGCAAGAGACACACATAAAAGGGATACAAATTGGAAAGGAAGAAATCAAGTTATCATTATTTGCAGATGACATGATTCTATACATAAAGGACCCTAAAGACTCTACTAGCAAGCTGTTAGAGCTGATCAAAACCTACAGCAATGCAGCAGGATACAAAATAAATACACAGAAATCAGTAGCCTTCATATATGCTAAAAACAAACACATAGAGGATGAAATCAGAGAATCACTCCCATTCACAATTGCATCAAAAAAAAAAAAATAAAGTACCTTGGAATAAACCTAACCAAGGAAGTAAAGAATCTATACAATGAGAACTTTAAAACACTCAAGCAAGAAATTGCAGAAGACACTAGAAAGTGGAGAAACATCCCTTGTTCCTGATTGGAAGAATAAATATTGTGAAAATGGCAATCTTACTTAAAGCAATCTACACATTTAATGCAATACCTATCAAAATTCCAAAGGCTTTCTTCATGGAAATAGAAAAAACAATCCAAAAATTCATTTGGAATCACAACAAACCTCGAATATCTAAAATAATACTGAGCAACAAAAAAGAGGCTGGTGGTATTACCATACCTGATTTTAACGTATACTACAGAGCCATAGTAACAAAAACAGCATGGTACTGGCACAAAAACAGACATGTAGATCAGTGGAACAGAATAGAGGACCCAGATGTAAGCCCAAGTAGCTATAGCCACCTGATATTCGATAAAAATGCCAAAAATACTCATTGGAGAAGAGACAGCCTCTTCAGCAAATGGTGTTTTGAAAACTGGATATATATCTGCAGAAGGATGAAAATAGATTCTTCTCTCTCGCCATTCACAAGAATTAAGTCCAAATGGATTAAAGACCTTAACATCAGACCGGAATCTCTGAGACTGCTAGAGGAAAAAGTAGGGGAAACCCTTCAACATATTGGTCTTGGCAAAGACTTTCTGAATACAACCCCAATTGCTCAGGCAATAAAACCACAGATTAACCACTGGGACCTAATGAAATTACAAAGCTTTTGCACCGCAAAGGACACAGTGAAAAAAGCAAAGAGGCAACCTACAGAATGGGAAAAAATCTTCGCCAGCTATATATCTGATAGAGGATTAATATCTAGGATATACAAAGAACTCAAAAAGTTAAATAATAAGGAATCAAACAAGCCAATCAATAAATGGGCTATGGAGCTAAATACAGCATTCTCAAAGGAAGAAATACGAATGGCATATAAGCATCTAAAAAAATGTTCTACGCCACTAGTCATCAGGGAAATGCAGATTAAAACTACATTGAGATTCCATGTCACTCCTGTCAGATTGGCCACCATCATGAAAACAAATGATCATAAATGTTGGCAGGGATGTGGAAAAAAAGGACCCCTTCTGCACTGCTGGTGGGAATGCAATCTGGTCCAGCCATTGTGGAAAACAGTGTGGAGGTTCCTAAAACAGCTAGAGATTGATCTACCATATGACCCAGCTATAGCACTCCTAGGCATATATCCAAAGGACTCATCTCATTTCCTTAGAAGTATGTGCTCAACCATGTTTATTGCTGCTCAATTTTTAATATCTGGGAAATGGAACCAGCCTAGATGTCCCTCAACAGATGAGTGGATAATGAAGATGTGGCACATTTATACAATGGAGTTCTACTCAGCGGTAAAGAAAAATGAAGTTATGAAATTTGCAGAAAAATGGATGGACCTGGAAAGTATTATACTAAGTGAGGTAACCCAGACCCAGAAAGCCAAGCGCCACATGTTCTCTCTCATATGTGGATCCTAGCTACAGATGACTGGGTCTGCGTGAGAATGAAAATACTTAGTAGCAGAGGCCAGTAAGTTAAAAAGGAGACATAAAGGGTAGAGAAAGGAAGGGAGGAGGAATCTTAATAGGTTGATATTGTATATATGTAATTACAATGATTGTAATGGGGAGGTAATATGATGGAGAATGGAATTTCAAATAGGAAAGTGTGGGGGTGGGGAGGGAGGGAATTACCATGGGATATATTTTATAATCATGGAAAATGTTAATAAAAATTAAAAAAAAAAAAACATGGCTGTGGAGATAGCTCCATGAAAAAAAAAAAAAAAAAAACTTGCCCACAATATTTGAGTTCCTGACATTCATCTCCAGTACTGGGGGAATGGAATCTTCTGGGGTAATAAGCTCATATACCTCCTACAGAATCATTACACATGGGATTTATCCTTCCTGTCTCCCTCAGAATTGCTTACACTGAATAAGGAATTGTTTTGTAAACACTATGTGAAATATACATCCCTTTGTCCCAGTGTTAATTTCTGCCTATGTCATAAGAATGCCTTTTTGTAGAGTAGAAAAGATTCCAAAGGACTATAAATCTTCATCAAGGAACACTAGAGGAAAGATCAAAGGCCATCGTCAAGGCAAGTTTCACGTAACGGACCATGTCCACGGGAAGAGTACTACTAGTGCTTAGTTCCTTTACCACAACTCAGGTATTCCAGGGATGACCAGCCGTGCAACATTTATGTTCATGGAAACAGAAGCAAAAGTTTGTAGCAATATAACTTGATGAGAAAGCTTCAAAATATTTGCTGAAAAAAATCTAGCAAATCAGGTTAAATATATGGCAGTATTAATGGAAAAATTATATACAAAAAATTAAAAGGAATAACTATAAATGATCCTGCATTAACGTTTAAGTTCCTTTTCCACATTATCCAAGACTATATTTTCTAGTTAGCTTACTTATCCTACTGATACTTGAACCATTTGCATTAAAAATTGTGCCTTTGATGAACTAAAGAGGTGACTCAGTGGGTGAAGTATTTGATGCACAAAGATAAAGACCTGAGTTCAGATCTATAGCAACTATGTAAAGGCCAGGTGTGAATTCATGGATCCCCTACTGTGGAAGGTGTGTGTGCATAAAACAACCCACTGAAGATCCTTCAAGGAAAAATAGTTGTTTCCCTCTCAATAAAATAAATGTTTACCCAAGATGGGCAGACTGATGAAAAACCAACAAAAGTCAGAAAACTGAGAGACCTTCATTAGGATTCTTAGACCCACAATAGATACTTACAATGAGAAAAACCAAACAAGCAGTGGTACACTATCAAAATAATTGTTGAACTGGAAGCAAGCCATCAAAAAAACCAACGATCACGTTAATAAAATTGAGCAGAATCATCTCTTAGTACACTCAGCTTTGATGCTAGGCTTAACTTAATTTAGGTAAACCTTAGAAGCCAGAAAAAAAAAAAAAGAGAGAAAAATGAATTAAAGGTTAGTGAACAAAGGATGATCTCAATAGCCGGTTGATTATGCTTAATGAAGACTTCATCAAATGCATGAATGAATTCCAAGAAGCATCAAAAGAATCAGAAATCAAACTGAAATTTTTCCTCAAAAAAGAGATGGACACAATGCAAAATAACACATCAGAAAAGAAAAATAAAATGGAGATTAAAAAAAAAAACCTCTCTAGAACTTCACACTAACTCATATGGAAGACAGACCCTCTGAGCTAGAGCACAATACAGAAGAAATTGATCAAGAGGCCAAAAACTCGGCTAAATTCAAAAATTCATGCAAACAGAACACAAGAAAAGTGTGGGATACCCTAAAACAACAAACATCTGGACCATGGATATACCAGAAAAAGAGGAAATCCAAAACAGTGACACAGAAAACATATTAAACAAAATTGTTGGAGAAAAATTTCCCAAGATCTCAAAAGAGAGTCACATCTAGAAATAAGAAGCTCACAGAACACCAAGCAGAGAGGACCAAAGGAAAACTATCCAAGGCACACCATAGTTAAAACTTTTAACAGTGAAAACAGAGAGTGCTAAAAGTAGCAGGAGAGAAACAACTCACTACATACAAAGGCAATGCCAGCAGAATTACCTCAGATTTCTCAGTGGAAACCCAAAGAGCCAGAAGGGTCTAGAGTGGAACACTTCAAAGTCTAAAAATTCTATGGCTCACAACCCAAGATACTCTACCAGCAAACATATCCCTCATAATAGATGGTGAAAGGAAAACGTTCCATGAAAACAAGTCCACTCTATGATTATATGAAAAGAAGCCAAGCCTATAGAGCATACTTAAGGAAACAACCAATTTCAAGATCCTACAAATAAAAGATCACAATGACCAAAATTTGACCAGGCTCAAAAAAGTACAAAACAACAGAAAACACCAAATCCCATAAAGCACCCCATCATGGCAGGGATTAAATAAAACCTCAAGTTATAACATTAACAGTCTTAACTCAGCCATCAAAACACACAAGTTAAAAGGTGGATAAACAAAATGGGATCTTTCTATCTGCTATCTTCAAGAAACACACCTCACCACTAAGACAAGACACCTCCTCAGGGTGAAAGGATAGAAAATGATATTCCAAACAAATGGAAATAAATAAGTACATGTTACTACTTAATGTTTGATAAAATAGACTTCAAACCAAAAACAATCAAATAGGACAAAGGAGACCACTTCTACTCATCAAAGAAATGATCCAACATGAGGATATCACAATTAAAAATATACATGTACCAAACACAGGTGCACCACAGTTTATTAAAATAAAAAACCTTCTTGACAACAAAACAGAAATAAGCACCAAAAGCATCATAATTGGAGACTTTAATACTCCACTATCATCAAAAGACAGATCAGGGTGGCCTTGAACTCATGGCAGTCCTCCTACCTCTGCCTCCCAAGTGCTAGGGATTACAGGAGTGGACCACCATGCCAGGATCTTTCCTGTTTTTCAAGGAGCCTTTGCATCTGCCCTGGGAGAAGGGCTTTTAGTGAGTTGCTGGAAATCTGGTCCAGAAATTGGGAGTCTGGTTCTGACTGTAGTACAGGGATCTGGTGTGAGTCTTCACAGACAGGTTGAAACCACTGGCCTCCTTACTGTTTCTTGGGTTTTTCTTCCAATAAGTGGTGGAAGTTGGACACAGAGAGAGTTTTGTTCTGTTTTAAATTAGTGTTTTTCTCCTAAGACTATGCAGAGTTGGAGTTTGTACAGCCGAACAGGCTTCCGTATGTTATCATCATTATCTCGTCACCATCATCGTAGTGCGAGAAATCCAATCTGGGGTCTTGGGTTTTTACAGACTGAAATCAGTTGTGACTCTGTAACAGTGGAGAATGTTATGTATTTATAAAGTACTTGAGGGCTGGAGAGATGGCTTAGCGGTTAAGGCACTTGCCTGCGAATCCTAAGAATGCCTGTGAGGCAGATGACACAAGCATGCAATGCAGTACCTGCACCCAAGGGGGCGCACGCGTTTGGGGGTCATTCTAAGAGGGCCCATTCTCTTTCACTGCCTCTTTCTCCCTCTTTCTCAAATAAATAGATAATAAATAAAGTACTTGGGCAGATGCACATATGTATACATATTTGTCTTTTTTTTAATGTTTTACTTATTTGACAGAAATAGTTAGGGAAAGAGAGACAGAATGGATATATGAGGGACTTTGTCTGCTGCAAAGAAACCCCATATGTGTGAGCCCCATTGTGCATATGGCTAACATAGTCCCGGAGAATTGTACCTGAGTCCTTTGGCTTTGCAAGCAAATGCCATAATTGCTTAGCCACCCCTCCAGCCTATACTTGTCTTTTTTGTTTTTTTAAATGACAATCCTTCCTGTGCTTGTGCCTCCAGCCTGGCTCTCAGTGGAATGGAAGTAAGAATTACCCCCTGCATGAGCAATATTCATGTCTTTGGTTGGAACACATACATACTAAATCCAACTAAAGTTCTCAGTTTTACTCATCAAGATTCAAAATTAACCATCAAAACTTCCTTTTTAACCTTCCTTTTCCACTACAATATCTCTCTTTGTCAAGAAAAATAATCTCTAGAAGGATGAATCAATATTCTATATTCTACATTTGCTGGATTATGCCCACCATGCATTTGTTCTTTATTTAGTGGCATAATTGAATTATAATTCCTATTGCTCCTCATTTGTTAAGTGGCAAAGCACTTTAGAGTAACACTTTTTCCATAAGTAAAGAATTTACTGTTGCATCTTACATGAAGCGCAAAACCAAATGAAAATAGGCTTGAAGTCCAGCTAAAGGACAGATCGTTTGCCTAGAGTACAGGTTGTCATGGGCTTAGTTCCTAAATATGCCAAAGAATTTAAGCATTTTCACTATTACTATGGAGTACAGCAAATTTGATAACTTTAGTTGTATAATCACATTACATTAGAGATAATTAAAGATTATCATTGGCCATGTCTAAATTGAATAATTAAAAATATATAAACCAAATTAATTACCCACATAGCTAAGAAATAAGTGAAGGTCTGGATATTTTATCATGTTCTAGTGATACAACTTGTGCTTCTGTGCTTCTAGTTATGTAAAAGATGATGTAATAATAATCAGTTACTAAATGCTATGTATTCATTATAAAATTAAATAGAAGCTTCAAGTCCAGTTATCTATCATATGACTATCAAGGAAACAAGTATCATGCTAAATTTAAATGTATTTTTCCTATATTTACCTACATATATAAGCTTTCAAGTGCCACCTTTAAATAAAATTTTTGGATAAGGCCCTTTCAGATTATAAATTTCACAATTTATTTTAAAGAATTATGATCTGTAAACTATTAAGAAACAAATCAGAAAAACTATGAGTTCAATGTACACTTTGTTTTAAATGTTTTCTTTCATTTATTTCAGAGAAAGGAGGGGTGTCCCAGGGCCTCTTGCCTCTGCAACTGAACTCTAGATGCTAGTGGACCTTATGCGTCTGGATTTACATTGGAACTGGGGAATCAAACCTGGATCAACAAGCTTTGCTGGCAAGTGTCTTGAATTGCTGAGTAGTCTCCCCAGCACTACACTGTGTTTGTAAATCACCTCTTGGAATCAAAAAATTGTCAGTCTGACTGTCCCATCTAGGGTAGAATGCTCTACAGTAATGAATTATCAGAAGACTTATGTGATGCGTCATGATCCTCTGAAGTTGTTCCCTTCTGTTTGGTGTAAGCCAATAGCAATGGAAGACTGTAATGTATAAAAAAGTGGTAAATAAAATTACCATTTCAATGTTAATATGGAAAACGTTTGCCCAATGCAGTAAATTCATGATAGTTTTTTCTGATACTATCAACAGGGCTACCAGAACTTTTAATCCTATGCTTCAAATTGGAGATTTTAAAACTTTTACACATCTTGTAACTAAAGTGAGGGGAAGTTAAATGGTGAAGAATCAAAATAAAGCCAACTCAGTCCATGAACTAAGTTTTCTTAGCCTACTGGAAAGCATCATGGTTCACAAGTTCTAATTTACAACCAACAGGTTCTTTGTTTAGATCAAATTGTTTCTCTTAGGGAAATATAGTCTAATACTTCAGCTGGGTTTCTTCATTAGGTTGCTGTGAAGCTTTAATGATAGTCTACAGAACATGCATGTACATACAGATAAGCAATGGGGTGATTTTGCTTTTTTAGTGCTGAGCTGTTTCAGAATCCCAAATACATCTCAATATATGTTTGCACATGAGATCTAACATACAAATATCAACTTAATGAGAAAATGTTCAGGTAATCTACATAGTCAAGTCCTGAGGCAGCAGATCCTTGTGAGAGAGACTCTTGTGGCACCAGGTTCATCTGCAACTGTCATGGAAGCCAAACTTCTCTTTCACACCTGTGCTCTGATGGGACACAATGGGGTTCTCCTCTCTTAATTCCAAATAATGTACTTCAGACTCAAAGAATTCTGAGTAATGGTTTTGTAGTAAAGCAAGAATTGAAAATATCCTGAAAACTCAAGGCACAGACTCAAGTAGCTAAAAGGGTCTCATTAGTATGGAGAGTGTCCCTTGAGTGACTAATCAGAAGTTGGCACTCTCTCTGGGAAGGCTGATGTGGACCTCCTAACACTGAGGCCAAGAAGATACACGGACTTCTTTGAAGGGCTTTTGGGTATAGAACTAGTAATAAAGAAGAGAGGACATGCAAGCCTCTTCCAAATTGTTTGACATTATCTGACAGTTTAGAATGGTCCCCATTCATACTGGAAAGGGGACAAAGAAGTTCCTCAAAGGTAATCCACCATAAAGGTCTAGGGTACCACCTGGCTTCCACAGAAGGCTTTGAAAGTGTCAGCTCTCTGTCAATCTGTGTGGTTACAGTTGAGACCCAGTAGACGAAGCTGAGTGGTGTTCAATCAGTAATAACCTAGTTAGCAGCAAATGACCTGTCGTGATGCCCACACAAGTGCAATAGTGGTACACAGCCATGGTGAGGAATCAATTGCTCTTGATTTGGCTAACTGATCCACTCAGTGGTACTAGACCCTTAGCTGGAGCTGGGAAACAAGTCAGAACCATACCCAAACACAAGCCCACTCTACAATATCAAGCTACCATCAATCACGGGGTATAAGAGGGCCTACACCTATCAAACTGTCTATCAAAAAAGTAAGTGTTATCTCAATTTTCCGGGTGCTAACTTACTCTCCGTTGGAGAATCTGCTTCTCTTTTCCAGATAGATGCAGATCCTAAGAAGAGAGCTGCCCCAACACACCTCAAAAGGGGCCCAACTGAAACTAAGGACAACTGGCGAAATTAGCAAGGGTGATGTTTTCCTGTGAACCGGATACCATCACAAAGGGGAAGGAGAGCAACGCAGAGAAAAATCAACTCCTACCAAATCAGAGAGCCAAAGCCTCAGAGGCCCCCAACACCTCAGCACTGAAGCAGACCAAAAATGAACCCAACATGGCTCAGGGAAATCTTGCGGAAGAGGGGGCGGAAAGAATGTCAGAGTTACATGTTGGGTCATGATTTGCAGAGACATTTATCATACTAATAACTGGGGGCTAACTCCACAATGCACGACCCATTTTCATTAACAAGGAGGGTCTAATGGGAGGGAGTAGATCACAGATGAGCCTAAATAATGGTACCAAACTGCCTGTATTCACTGAAATGAAAACTAATAAATTAAATTAAAAAAAAAAGAATGTTTGATAGCCCAGTGATTTCAAAACTCAAAGAGCTAATTAGCATATCAAAGTTGTGGACTTATGTGTACCCCATGTTTATATGTTACATTTAGAATAAAAGTACAAAATGCTGGGATCCTCAAAGATAACTTCATTAAAAGTTCCTGAGCTGAGCCAGGCATGGTGGCACATGCCTTTAATCCCAGCACTCAGGAGGCAAAGGTAGGAGGACTGATGAGAGTTTGAGGCCACCCTGAGACTACACAGTGAATTCCAGGTCCGGCTGGGCTAGAATGAGACCCTACCCTGAAAAAGCAAAAAAAAAAAAAAAAAAAAAAAAAAAAAAAAAAACAACAACATAAAACAACAAAAAAAAAAAAAAACACCCACGTTCCTCAGATAAGCAATGGGACTATGACTCAAAGATAGAATATTTATTCCCTTAAGTCAGGTTCACGTCCCAGCGTTGAAAAGTACCCTGCATAGAGCCCTGCACCCGTTGCTCTTTCTCTTGAGTCTGTCGTCGTGCCTAGCCTCTTTGTGACGATGTGGATATATCAGTGACATTTCAAATGACCTCAAGTAGTAAGAAAATCTCTCCTCATGGAGAAGGTACTTATGGGGAAGCTCCATGATGTCAGAGGAAACCATCTCATGAGCACAGGCTGGGCATCACTTCTGGTATAGCAGGTAGAACACAGAAGTAGGAGGGCTAAAGAGATGGCTTAGCAGTTAAGGCGCTTGCCTGCAAAGTCTAAGGATCCAGGTTCCATTCCCCAAAACCCATGTAAGCCAGTTGCCCTAGGTGGCACATGCATCTGAAGCATGTTTGCAGTGGCTGGAGGGCCTGGCACACCCATTCTCCCTCTTTGTTTGCCTCTCTCTCAAAAAAATAAATAAATAAAATATTTAAAGAAAACAGTAGCAGGAGAGGGAGCCACTTAACATACAGTTTTAAATGAATAGTATATTAGAAGCAGAAATTAAAAACAAAATAATTAAGCATTCACTTGTAATCCAAAAACTAAAACAGTAAAAACAATCATTTAATTTACAAATATTTAATTTATACTATTAAATATATGAAACCTTTGGTTAGATACATTCATATGACCAAAATGGATTGTAAATAACATACACCACTCTATATAAAAAGAGAATATATATCCTACAATACATATTTTCACATTATGCTGATAAACCTAAACTCATCTTCATCTATGTGGTATTTCTAGCAATAATGATGGTTTCTACTATAGAAAACACTATGTTCAAACTGTAAGGACTATTCCTGTGCAGACTATCACATGTGAAGATGTTGGCATTTTTCTCAAGAATATTGCCATCTCCTTGTGTTTTTGATGAAGAGCCAGTAAAGGTGGTGACAGTCGCTTCTCTGTTGAAGAAATCAGTGATGAGCTGGAAACCTAACACCACCCTATGTACACGAACATCCAGCACAGAAGTTGAGCAGCACTTTCTTCTTCTCAGCCCACTGCACACTGACACGTGCGCCCCTGTTCTTAAGTGCTCCACCCTGCCTAGGGTTGCGACATGAACTCAGACTCCCACAGAGTTCACGCTGAATGTTTACTCTTCCTGAAAAACGCTGCTTCTGCCCAAGCATTGATGACTATTTTTGAGTCAGGCAATGGTTCCATCTAAGCTCACAGCTCCCTGAGGATCGGGGCTTCAACTTCATCTCAACAACGCCAAAGCCAGGGAATAATGTTGTCATTGTTTCATGTGAAAGGTGAGCAAATTGTACAGGTATTAGGATTCCTGCTATAATCAAAAGCAAAATGCATTTGAAAATTTTTTAATTCAATTTTTATTTATTCATTAGAGAGAGGGAGACAGAGAACGAGGCAGAGAGAAAGAGAGAGAGAGGGAGAGAGAATGGGTGCGCCAGGGCCTCCAGCCACTGCAAACGAACTCCAGACATGTGCACTCTCCTGTGCATCTGGCTAACGTGGGTCCTGGGGAGTTGAGCCTCGAACCGGGGTTCTTAGGCTTCACAGGCAAGAGCTTAACCGCTAAGCCATCTCTCCAGCCCCAAAATGCATTATTTAAATACCCCCAATTTTTTGGAAAAAAAGAAATTCAAAATAGACATCCCATATCAATGAAATCACTTTCAGTTTGCTTAGTTATTGATTTGTACCTTACTATTATGTAGCTTGGGTTAGTTTAATACCTTCTGCTTAAGTTACCCCATTATGTTGGGATTCCAAGCATGTGCCATTACTTTTTTATTGCAGATTCATTTAATTACCATTTCATTAAATATTTTATATTAAATTAAAATGAGGCAATAACACAACATTGTCACTTTTCTTATTGTACTTTGTGTATTATTTTTACTATAAAAGTCATCAATTCACCAGTCTTGTTAAGAGACAATACTAAAATGAATGATACAATTTCTTTGCAATAATGCACAATTTGGCTAGACTGTAAAAGTTATTAACCTAGTAAAAATTAAAGGTTTATTTATTCTAATGAGCATATGTTTAAAGTATGGGCAAGGGAAAAATTGTATAAATTTTTCTATGGCTGTAGAGAATGCTCAGTGGTTAAAAACACTTACTTTCCATACTTGGTAGCCTGGGTTTGATTCCCCAGTAACCACATAAGCCAGATGCAAAAAGTGTAACATGCATCTTGACTTCATTGGCAGTAGCAGGAGAGCCCAGCACATGCATTCTCTCCCTCTCTTGTTCTCTCTTGCACAGTCTCTCTCACACCTTGAAAATTAAACAATATTTTTTATTATTTTATTTTTATTTATTTATTTGAGAGAGAGGGAGAGAAAGAGGCAGGGAGAGAGTGAAAGAGAATGAGTGCTAAGGCCTCTAGCCACCACAAATTCCAGACAGATGCTCCACCATATGCATCTGGCTAACAGGGGTATAGGGAATCAAACCCAGGCTTTAATCACTGTGCAATCTTTAATTCCTTAACTGCTAAGCCATTTCTCTAGCTCAAATAAACAATTAAAAACACTCTAAGCTGGGCGTGGTGGCACACGCCTTTAATCCCAGTTCTCGGGAGGCAGAAGTAGGAGGATCACCGAGAGTTCGAGGCCACCCAGAGACTACATGGTGAATTGCAGGTCAGCCTGAGCTAGAGTGAGACCCTACCTCGAAAAACCACAAAAGAAAAAAGAAAAAAATAAACACACTAATTGCTAAAGTCAATCCCATTGCTACAAAAGTAGTATACAATATGCACCCTATTCTTAAATATTTCAATATTCTGAAAGCAATAAAATATGTAAAAAATTTCCAACTAAACATTCATTTTGGACTCAACTGTATATAAAGGCAACGTAGGTGACAAGAGGAAATGCCACGTTGAGTCAGAGGCTGACTGGCCACACGCAGGCCCTGGAAAAGTAACACACAGGCAGCCAGTTCTTCTTAGATTTACTGAGATAAGCTTTGTAGGGGAGTCCTGGCCTTTTACATTTTCACATCTCACCTTGTCACAACAGCACACAGTGTGAGGTCTGGCTCTTGTGTGGCAGTCAGACAAGCATCACCTCAGTCTCCTCTCCAATCCCAGGACCATTTACTCAATTCCTGGTGTTAGAGGCAGCAGAAGAAATAGAAGCTTCCAAAAGGCAACCTGATTATCTCAGGATGCAATGTGAAAGATCTCCAGCTCTCAGGAATGTACTGCACATCTGAGTTTAGCCCTTATCCATGTGGCTGTTTCTTAAAGGAAAGGGTACTATCATGTGCATTATTAGTTTTTTCTTCAGATTTACCATATAACCACCACCCTGTCACTGTCACTCTTGTCTCTACACAGTCCTTCTAAAATCCCTCTCCAGGCATGTTTATGATTCAACAACTTTCTCAAACTAAGAACCACTACCTCCCACTTCAATAGCACATTATTAAAACATCCAAATTGAATTTTAAAAGCTGCTTGATGTTTTCCCTCAATTTTCTTATTTCCAAATTGGCCTGCATATTTCTGATCAATTTCTTTTTCTATTGTTTCTTCCTCAGACTTACAACTGAAAGGTTAATTGTATGATATAACTTTTGTCAGCAGCATCAAGATAGCCACATTCCATCAATTACTTAGGTATAACACAACAACCATAAGCCTGCAATAACACCCACAAGCCCACCCCCAACAATACACCGCCTTCAGAAGGCATTAATTCCCAAATGTCCATCAGCTGAGAACCTAGCATTCAGAACACCTAAGTTTATGGGGGACACCCGAATCAAACTGCCACACTCAGGAAGTAAACAAACCTCAAAAGTCTCTACAAGCCTTCCATCCCAGCACTCAGGAGGCTAAGGTAGGAGAATCATGATGACAGGCAAGCCTGAGACTGCACAGTGAATTCCAGGTCAGCCTTTGCTACAGAGAGACCCCACCTCATCAGAAAGCTTCTGAAATGCATGAGTTTCACAAGGCCTTTCTCCACGGTTATAAGCAGTCATATCCCTGAGAGAGGATGCCCTCTGACCAGCAGGGCTGCCTTCAGGTTATGCAGACAGCTTCAGGGCAACAGCCTTCATGAAGGATCACGGACCCTGCAGTGGACTTTTGATGATATCCCTGCATGTGAGTCACCCTTCCTCCTATAAGTAACCCCAAAATCAAAGATGTATGAACTAGCTAGACTTAGCTGGAACCTTTTTTTTTTTTTTTTTTGGCCTGTCATTGGTTGCTCTATGTGAGATAAATAGATATTTGTTCTGTCTCGCCTTGAAAAGTCACACATCAGCCATTTCATGGTCTTTTCCTCATTGATCAGTGCTGTCTGCTTTGTGATTGAGGGGAAAACCCCTGGATCAAAAATCCTGCCACTGTTTCTGCTAATCAAGATGGTCTACACTACATGCTTCAGTTGTAGGATGCTGAGAGACCAAGATGGAACTGAGTTGCAAGCTTCCTTCTTGCTGATTAGCATTGGATTATACAGAAAGTTCTATGCAGCTTGTTTGGGGGTAAAAAGACATGAAGAGTCTCAAGGCATTTGCCTGCAAAGACAATAGACCCAGGTTCTATTCTTCAGGACCCACATTAGCCAGATGCACAAGGAGGCATATGTGTCTGCAGTTTGTTTGCAGTGGCTGGAAGCCCTAGCATACCCATTCTTTCTCTCTCTCTTTCTCTGTCAAATAAATAAATAAAATAGTTTTTAAAAGTCTTAACTGGCAGTGGAGCCTAAAAGCTACACAACAGGGTAGCAAGAAAATATGTTGTTTGAACCAGATTGACTCTATTTTTGGACTCTGACTGACATTTCACTGTAACTCTGTTTCCAAAGAATGATCCAACCACCCCTCCCAATTATCACATTCCTGGTGTGATCCAGACCAACCATCCCCATTATCACTTCCCTTTAGTGGTCCAAGCCCTGAGGCAAGGTGGACTGCTCTACTGCTAGGGACTTCCAATCACCCTGCCACCACCACTACCACTACCACATCTATCCCCCAGTCTGTGAGGAAAGGGGCTTTTGACTGTCCCTGGACAGGACCCTTCTCAGGTGTTCCTGAGTAAAGCCTGTCTCTGCTATTGAGCTCAGTCTTCCCTGTCGTTTCTTTCCTACTTTTCCTAACACATTGTGCTGAAATCTGGGCAGGTACTTGGAGTGTGGTCCTCTTTCCACCCAGAGACAAATGAGCAGTGGCAGCTTGTCCCTGGTAAACCCCTGGATCCTGAGGTGTGCTTGATCTCCACCCTGTTCTCCCCCTGCACACCCACTTTCTCTCTCTCTCAGTTGTTCTCTTGCCCTGGTGGATTTTGTGAGAACTGTGACTTCCCTAGGAAGGACTGCTAGGCCAAGACAGAGCCTATTCTTCAGTGGATTCTCAAAGTTCCCAGGTGGTTGGAGCCAATCTTGACAGTCCAGTAGGGGAATCTGCCCGCCTTAAGCATTTCCTTCTCCCCTCTACTTGGCTCCACCTATGCAGAGACCATCCACCATACCCACTGGATCATCCAACACTGGACCATCTTTAGCCCCAAAAAGTTGTCATTCATTCCCGACCATGTGTCTTCCTAAGGTACCTAGGAAAAAAGACAGCTCCATTGTCTTGTCCTCAAAGGACACACCTCAACCCCCGCCCAGAGCCTCAGGTCAGAAGCAATTGCTCAGGGATGCCTTCTTTCCTTCTGAACCCTCTGTCCTTCTCCAGGAGATGGTATCTGGCCTCTCTCTTCAGATCTGGGATGCATGATCCTCAGGCAGATGCTATGGCTTTTTTCACTCCTCACTGGGTTCCAAAACTTCAAAGCCTCCTAACTGGGCTCCTGGAAAAGCAAGAGCAGATGGGAGCTAAGGTTTTGCACGTGCATGTGCACATCAAGACAAACCTTGCCACCTGTTAGGATATCCAAGGGTCAGAGCAGAGGAAGAGAAAAGAGGGGCTCGAAACCTAGTGTCCACTCCCAGTTACTTCTGGAAGACTGACTAAAAATAGGGCTACCTGCTGGAGCCTGCCAGCTACAACTGTTCGAGCCTGAAGCAGAGTGAGGATTAAAGAAAGACAAGAGACGAGTACAAGCAAGGACTCCAGACAAAGGCTGAAGCCCCGTTTACTTCTCAGCAGTCCCTTTTATAAGCTCTTGCAAACAACAACAATGTACAAAAATACTCCATGACCTTTACATAAGTTTCTATCAAAACAACTTTTTCCTGTTACAGAGTCATGCACCTTGACCACTTCTCAGTGCAAGTTATTCAAAGATCGGGAGACAGACAGACACTATGTTCCCAGCAATAACTTCCTGATACAAGCACAAGACTTAAAGGATCGGTCAGCTCTTGCCACAAATGCTGAATTTACACAATCTTGCTTGCTGGTGCAAAAAGTCTTGTTGCCACACGGCACAATGCTACAGACTCAAGGCCTGTCCAATGGCTCCTGACAGCTACTGAAGCTACTGCCTTTGAATTTCAGCTAATTTCTTTAAAAAGACAAACATTGAATTGGGAAGATGGTGCTGTGGCTGGACAGGGGATGCTTCAGTCAGATGCCCAGCAGCCCTTATATCTGAGGTTTTCTGCCTCTGAAAGATATAGACACTTGTGTGAAGCATAGCCTAACAGAGTGTATGTGAGCCTTGATAGAGAGAAGACCCATGCAGCATCATAGTTACATAATTATAGCCTATTCTTTTTTAAAAAATGTCTTTGTTCATTTTTATTTATTTGACAGTGACGAGAGAGAGAGGGGGGGAGGGAGGGAGGGAGAGAATGAATGTGCCAGATAGCCTATTCTTTAAGGATATGGGGGCTACTGGTATTGAGGTATGAGGTATGTGTCCTTGACTTTTAATTTGCATGCAATTGTGACTGATTTAATTCACAGAGGAAAGAGGTGGTGACTCCCAAAAGAAGCCAAGACCCTTGTCAATCCACCTCTCCCGAGGGGCCATGACTAAGAGGAGATCCAGATGAGCTCCTTCTAAGGCAGGGGGCAGTAACTTTCTCACCTTTGTGAGAAAAAACAAACAAAAAAAAAAAAATCCTAGAAGAAGTAACATGGGTTTGAAAAGGGTTTTAATCAGATTATAGTTCCAGAGGCTAGGAACTATCATGGCAGGGAAAGCATGCCAAAGCAGAGGAAGCAATCGCATCACCACATCAGTCGGGAGGAATTGTAGTGGAACCATACACAGAGTCTGGCTACTGCTCCTTAAGGCTTGTCGCCATTGACACTTCCCAGCAGGGCTCTACTTCCTAAAGGTTCTACAGCTTTCCCTAATTCACAGTGGGGCATTAAGAGTTCAAACACATCAGTCACATTAATAGCAACAAATGTGCTCAGCTTCCTAGGAAAATAAGAACAAGACAAAATGGAAAAAAATAATAAAACATTGTGGTAAAAATCAGTGAAATGTCAATGAAAAGAACAATGCAGGGTTGGGGAGGTGGCTTCATGGGTTAAAACCACATACTTGTAAAGCCTAGAAGTTAGGTTTCAATACCCTATTACTGATGCATAGCCAGATGCACAAAGTGTTGCATGCATCTAGAATTCATTTGCAGTGCCAGGAGGCTCTGGTATGCCCACATTCTCTCTCAATATCCCCTTTCTTTCTCTCAAATAAAGAAATGAAAATGTGTTTAAATATAATATCATAAAGAAACAATGAAATAAAGAAAACTTTCTTTAAAATAAATGACAACCCTGAGTTACAAAAAAATCATAAAAAGTGACAAAATATTAAAATTAAAATTTTAAAGGGAGGTATACTAGCTGGCTGGATTTCTCAGTCATTAACATGATTGCATGAGAAACCTAAGGATTCAGTTTTGATTCCCCAGTACCCCTGAAAGGCAGATGCACAAAGTGGCACATACTTCTGGAGTTCATTTGCAGTGGTTAAAGTCCCATTCTGTCTCTCTTCTTTCTCTCTCTCTCCTTGAAAATAAATAACTAGATGAAAAATAATATATTACTGCAGATAACAGCAAAACTCAGAAAATCATCAAGGTGTACTGGAAAGAAACCTATTTCAATAAACAGGAAATTCCTGAAGAAATGGGTAAATTTATAAACCCATAAGACACATCAAAACTAAACAAACCAAGAGTATATAAACAAGTTTATTTGATAACTAGGCAGCAATACAAAAGAATTTATAAAAGAAAGTATACCAAATAGAATAAGCTCAGGTACATGTTGATATACTGTTGAATTATATCAGAGATATACAGAAAAAATAATGACAATGTTACTTAAATCATTTTGTAAAATGAATAGGACAGAACATTACTACTCTTTGAGAACCTGTGTCATCATGACACTCCAGATAAAAAGTAAAACAAAGAAAACCATAGACTAACCTCCCTAATGAACATGTAGACAAACTTCTCAGTACAATTCTTTGAAACCAAATTCAATAACAACAAAAAGATTATTAACTATGACTACTTTGACTTCATTCCAGTGACACAGCAGTGATGGAACATATGAAAATCAATTACTATAATAATAAATGTAATAAACTCAGTAACAGAAGTCACATGTTCAATGTAATAGGTTTAAAAAACTCACAGATTGACACAGAGAACAACCAACTCCTACCATATCAAATATCTAGAGACCCAGAGGCCCCAACACCTCATCACTGAAGCAGACCAAAACTGAACCCATTATGGCTCAGGGAAATTTTGCTGAAGAGGGGGCAGAAAAAATGTCAGAGCCACATGTTGGGTCAGGATGTGCAGAGACATTTCTCCTACCCATAACTGTGGGCTAACTCCACAATGCATGACCCATATACCTCAACAGGGAGGGGGCTGGGGGAAAGGATAGGAAATGGATGAGCCTAACAATGGTACCAACTTGACTGTATTCACTGAGTATAAAAGTAATTAATAAAAATTAATAAATTCAATGGAAAAAATATATATAACCCCTTTGACAAAGTTCTATAACTCTTCATACCACAAATTATAGAGAAACTAGGAATAGAAGAAGCATACTTCAACATAATCAACATAATAAGGGCTTTCTGTTTTAAACCTATAGCCAGTCGTATACTTGATGAGTAAAAATTGAAAATATTTCTACTAAAATCATGAAACAAATGTGCCTGCATTCTTTAGCATTATTCAACTTAAGTCTTGGCTAGAGTAATAAGACAAGATACAGAGACAAAATGCTGCAAAGAATAAAGCCAGAAGTCAATTTATCCCAGATTCCCAATGACTTAGCCATATAGATTCTGTTATAAAATCCTTAAAAAAGTTAAATTCTTTCAGCAAAATAACAGCATAGAAAATCAAAACACAAAATCACTAGCCTTTCTATATACCAGTAATAACCGTGCTGACAAAAAACTGAAAATGAATTTATTCATCAAATATTCCAAAAATACCTAGAAATAAATCTAATTAAACATATGGATGATCAAACACTAAAAGTTTTAAAACAGTAAAGAAATTTAAATTGACACTAAACAATAAGAAGACTATTTAATGGGTAAGTTAATATTACAAAATGGCTATATTTCCAAAATGAATCCTCATATTCAATGCAATCATCACCAAAATTCCAAAGACATTCCAAGGAAATATACAAATGTTGAAATTTGTATAGCTGCATAAAGGATACCAAATACTCAAAATAATTTGAGCAAATGCTATTGATGTCACCACACTTAACTGTAAGGTATACAATATATATTGTTATAATAATATATAATTATAAAGTAACAGTGCCATAGTAGCAAAAGCAGCATGATGCAGACACAAAACCAGAATGTAGATCAATGAAGTAGAATAGAGCATCCAAAATACCCCACACAACAACAGTGAACTGATTTTTTTTTTTTCAGTGAACTGATTTTTATGGCAATGTCTACAACACAAATCAAGAAAAGACAACAATGTGAAAAAAATGGTGCTCGTAAAACTGGATATTCACATGTAGAAAAAAATGAGGACCACATCACTGGAGAGATGGCTCAGTGGCTAAGGAGCTTGCTGGCAAAACTGACAGCCTAAATTCTACTAGCAGTATCCACATAAAAGCAGAATGCCACATAAAAGCACATGCTTCTGAAGTCTGTTTACAGTGGGGAAAATGCCCTGATGTTTTTTCTCTCACACATAGAAGATAAATATTTAAACAAAAATAGGGCTAGAGAGATGGTATAGTAGTTAAGATGCTTACCTGAAAAACCAAAGGTCCCTGCTTGATTCCCCAGTACCCTTGTAAGCCAGATGAACAAGGTGGTGCATGCATCTAGAGTTTGCAGTGGCTGAAGGCTGTGGCATGCCCTTGCCCTTGCTTTCTTTTTTTTTCTTCCTTCCTTC